>NW_020884877.1:24171418-24444194 GCF_003945725.1 Corapipo altera
GGCGCGGCCCCGCCGCCGCGCGCCGCCATTGGCCGCCGCCGCCGCCGCCCCGCCAATGCGCGCGCCCGGGGGGCGGGGCGCCCTTAACCCCTTCGCCCCCCCCGGGGCGCTCCCCGAGGGGATCCCGCGGGGTCCGGCCCCAGGCGTGGGATCCGTCCCAGGGGCCGGGATCGGCTCCGCGCCGGGAGGCGAACAGGGCTGTCTCCGTGTCCCGCCTCCGGGCTGTCGTGTGGGGGAAAGCTGCCTCCTGCTCGGGTTGACAGACGCGGCAACATCAAGCACCGGTGACCAAACTGGTGAACAGAATAAAGCCGCAGAGAAACCTCCCTTCACCTCAGCACCTGTCACTGGACCTTCCTTAACACAGGGATTGAGGCTGCAATACGTACGCGGGCTTTTAGATTCGCCTTGTTTTTTCAACCACCTGAGCTACAGCCCACCCGTCGGCCCGGCAGCGCTGTGGCACCGATTCACTGGAGAGCACATTCCCTAACCTGGGCGGGGGGGGCATGGTGAGGGGACCACGGCACTCCCCAGCAGGTTTCAAACCCCAGACTCCTCCACAGTGTCCTTTCATGTGAACCACTCTTTCTGTAGATGCGAGTGAGCTAATTAATGATTTACGGTGTTTTGAAGGTAAGCATCATGTGTACTAAGAATAACATTGCTTGATGTTCTGCATCACGTTTTATTAAAAGCAAACTGTCAAATCAGATACCTGCTTAGCTTAAGTAGATGAAACTGGTAATTGTCTAGATGTTTGTTCAAACACTGAAAATCCCTGCTCGCATGTAGTCCTTAGCAGTAGTAGTGCTGAAGCTGTGGTTATCAAGTGACAGAGATAAGCAAGGTTTGTAGAGAGGTAGTATTGGTGGTTACAGTTGGGAAAAAAAACAGATAAAGTTCCAAACACAAGCCCTTCACGTGTCCTTTACACGTGCAAGTAGCTCCACAAACTACAGCAACACAGGCCTTTGTGCATTTGCAAAAACATATGCTGAATTTTCAGCAGCTGCTTCCACAGAGCATCTTTTACTCACCAGGAGTGAGTAAAGATTTTCATTAAAAATTGCACACAACTATTATACCATGATGCTCACTTACATGGCATTTTCCTGCCAGATGCTACATACTGCAGCTGATCAAGACTGCATTCACAGTTTGCTTTCCACGAGGAGACATTTTTATATATAAACACCACTGTCTTTCAGACAGTATTTATCTTTTCTTGGGATATTGTACAACACTGTCACTATCCACACGCTACTTTTCTTCTACTCGAGTAGAACAAAACCCAAGAATTGTGTGGTCGGTTACTCTGGCTGCACAGTGCCTGAACTCTAGGGATAAAGACAGTGAAACGATTCTTCAGTGAGTCGTAAATTTGGATGAGTCTTTTTGTTTTGTACACAAAGTCCCATTTTGGAGTTCTTCTCTCAAAGCCAGCAGTAAAAGATCTCACTTTTTCACAAAAATGTACAACTGCAAAAACAAGTAAAGAGAGAAAGGTGATGCACAACAACTTGATGCCTAAAATTCTGCTTGACAGAAAAATACTATGAAGGCACGTGTAAGAACCAAGGACATTCAACATCAACACCTTACTACATATAGTTCTGGGTATCAGGCCAAGTAATTTTAAGGTTCTCATGTTTCACCACTGAGACTAAGTCAGGTCTTACTTAGCTTTTGCACCATGATAGCCTCTGGAAGCCTGAATCCTAGGCAGGATTCCAGGGTACAGTAAGCTGTAGCCCCTCCTCCAGAAAGTTTACATATACAGGTACCAGAGAAGAGTAGTTTCAACTCTAGAGTATCATACATGTTTCTTTTCACTATGTCATTCTGTTTGACCTATGAAAAATTTTGCTTTTTTTCTAATGTTACAACAATTGATGCTGAAGCTGAAGACATTAAAGTTAGGGGTTTTTAAAAAAAATTCATTAGCCAAAAGGGAAGAAAGTTTTGTCCTTGCTACAGAGGAAACCGAAAGTTTGTAACTTTAAAAACAGGTAAATATGAGGTGTCACATTTAAGGAAAGGTGCATTTGGAAGAGATTCTGCAGGCAATCCATAACTGGTGAAAACAGCAAGGATGCTGTATTAGGAGCTAAGAGTAGTGCCAACTAATCAGGTACTTCATGCAATGAGGACATATATAGGGCTATGAAAAAGAAGATGTAAGATTCCACATGGATAATAAAAATATTAAATCTAATGCCTACTTCCAGGTGATCATGATACTGGATCTCATATGTCAGAATGGTAGTAGAAAAAAGGTAATGAGTACAATATTGTAATAATAAGGATACAGATTATGGACATTTTACCTACACCTTTCTTTCTAATATGCAGTTTCTTCAAGCTCTGGCTCTTGTTTCTAATTCAGGAACCTGATTATAAATGGCAGTAAGGTATGACAAAACCACAGCATATCCTGAATGGCTGTAAACTCATTTAAAAATGCCTAACATTTATTACAAGAACATTCAAGGCAACATTACAAGGCAATTATTTTTTGTTAATAATTTATACATGGATATGAGTTACCTTTTCCTTTCACAACTTAGTTCAGCCATTTTCTGAAGAATGACTGCAAAGGACACATGATGAACTTCTATATCTCAGTCCCAACATGGCTATTTACAAACAATGATGACCTTAATCAATACAAGTGTGCTTTGTATTCTAAACTGTAAAATGAGAATATTTATTTGCTTTGTTCATAGATCAACAAACACAAATATCACAAGACTGTGTAGTACCAAAACAGAGAAACTTACTATTCCTTCCTCAGAAAGGGTAATGTTCCACTTGCCAGTCTAGTCTAGCCTTCCCAAATTCTACTTGCCCCATCGTAAAAGCTTCTTTTTTTTTTTTGGGAGGGGGGGCAGCGAGGGAGGGGCAGTTGGGCAAAATTTCATTCAGTACCTTCAATCATGTCTTGATCAAATTTTGGATTAAAATTGAACCCTGCTTCTTTTTCAAAAAGTATTTCTCTCGTTAAAGTACCTAAATGTAGGTAGGCACATAGAAGATTTAGAGAACACCAGCACAAAATCACTAGAATTATGTCGACTCCACAAGAACTTTCAAGAAGGCATGAGGGAAACAACAGAGAGCTACATGAAGCAGATCTGAACTTCTTCAACACACAAACAATGCACATGAATTCTGATTTCACGTGTAGCATCATAAATTTGTATAAAAACATTTTTTACTTTATTATTATTACAACAGGTGCAGTAGATAAACATTAGCATTCTTTCTTTCCATTATTTACTTAAAATGAGGAATAACATCCAGTGACCTCAGAATACCCATGTGACATTTCACTCTTCATGGCCTTCATGCACTACAAGATTTACGGACGTATTAAATCCAGAATTTTAAAATATCTATGCTCTCTAAATTAGTGACACTTTTATAAAACAGGTTCTTGGCCCTTTTACTGACTATCTTTGCACAATCCAAAGCAGCCCTCTGAAACCCAGAGACAATCACATGATCCAACTTGGAGGCATGAAATACTTAAACTGAACGAGCTGCTATTATAAATTCTCTCGCTACACAACCCCCCTCCCAATAATCTGATGATTCACAAGGAATAGAACCAAAACTGAGAAAACTGAAAACACAAAACCACAGTGACTTAAAAAATAAACAAAAAGCCCAACCCAAAACAACCTGACTCACAACTGACTTTTGGGGTTTTTTTAGGGGCAGGTACACAGAAGCCTAGCAAGACAAGGTGCTTACTGAATCAGGTTTATCAGCCTTTTCACAGCAGCACCCATATTTCATCCCAAACGTAGAAATAAAACATATCTGCATGTCCATGCTGTGTAGTACAGGCAAAGCTGGGATGCAGAAGTGTAATATATGCATGTGCATGTTTCCAATACGGGACTGTATCATGGAATTCACCATAACACAAATAATTCATGTGGACATTCACAGGGATTTCACATAATCCTGACAATAAGAAAAAAGCAGCCAAGGATTCCACTTCTTGACAAACAATGTGAACACAGCAGCTCATTTGTTACCTGTAGCACATCTACCCACTCAGCATTCAGCCTTGCTAGCTCACCTGTGGATAACAGCAAAGGACAGGACAGGAATGTTTGTACCAAGTAGACGCCAGGAGCCTGTAGGAAGCTCAGAGCAGAACATTCATGTTTCAGGCACATAAGCTATAGTTTTAACCTATTTATCAAATACCTTTACACAAGCTGTAGTGAGGCTGTCTGAAGTTCCACTTACACAAGTACTGTATTTATCTGCAGTACAAGCCCAAATAGTTAAGGGGCACCAATAGTTAAGGTCACACATCCCTAAAGTGCATAACAGAACTTGTCATTATAGAACTGAGTACACCAGCAACTTATCAAGTTCCACTACCCTGACACCCAGGGTTAGTACACCTGAAACCAGGGCTCAGAGCCAGGTGGTTTAGTCCATCAAATTTGCTGTGAAAAAATCCAGACTGATACTTCACTAATGAAGGAACCTCAAGAGGGTGCATGGAAAAGTGTTATTCTGTGCATATGACTAGAAAAATTTAGACTCAAATGTTTTCATCTTACTTTCTCATTCCACCCCCCTCACTTACTTTGACATGAGATTAGCACCTGCTGTAGATGATCTGGAGCTAAACACAGACACAAGTCAGGGGAATTCCTCCGACACCTCTACCCTCCTTTCAAATGTTGCTAGTATTTTTTAGTGACTATAGTCCCAGTCAAGAACAGGTAAATCGGAAAAAAACCTGCCCAATCAGTTTTCATGAGAAAGTCAGGCTTGAATAAAAATATACAAAACCATACATTTTTTTATTGAAAAGTTATTCTGAGTTACACAGTTACAGAGGAGAGATAACAATATATTGCACATCACATTTATTCCAAAGAATTCATATCATAGGGCTCCAATAATAGCTTATTCTGCAAACAAGTATCAGTTTAAAACATGTAACTAAGAATAATTAAATCATATGATTTTTAACAACAGTGGTCTGTAGTAGTTTTACATCTTCCTATCAGCAGTTTATTTCTTCAAAATCTGGCAAGGTTAGGCCTGATGTGTAATTATGCATCACCAGGAACCTGGAGCACAGTAGTCCATGAATGCTTACCTCTGCCCCTTTTTGAATGCACCTGTAAACCTAGAGCAGGTTTCCACACACTCTTTGACTTGACAATACTTTTTGAAGAATAATTCAGTATTTTCAGATTGTAAAGTTTAATTCTGGTAGGGTTAAACTGGTAATTTCCAGTCTTACTAAGTAAACCAACCAGCAATGTCTGACTTTCAATTTCACATCCATTTTCTTGCTGATGCAAGAAAGCTTTTTCCGCTCTTCCAGTTTGCTGACAAAGTACTTTGTTTACTTAATTTAAATTGCACCAAAAAGCTGGGTAAGGAAACACATTTAATACTCTCAAACCAGCAACTTTCCCAGTAGTTTATACCCAGGAACAGAGGACTAAAACAAAGCACCTAAGCCAGTGCATCCAGTTCCCCATAATCTTGTAATAAACACCTGGAGAAGAATAAAAGGAACTTCATGTCATCAGTGCACCAGACAAAACATTGCAGCATCTCCATTAAGTGCTGCTGTTCTCCCTTAAAAATAAACAAACAAAAAAATCCAGCCAAAAACCTAAAGCCAGATAACAACACCCCACGCCCAACAACAACTACTACTGGATACCAAAAAGAAAAAGGAGGAAAGTTTTGTGTTTTGTCAATGCTTAAATATTCTTTGGGAAGTACAGTGGTAGAGCTCTGTATCCTCCCAGTACCTCTCCTCTTCCATCTCATCTCTTTATTGACTGTCATTTAGCAGAGAAGACGAGCATTCAGTATCTTTTTCTTATCCAGTAAGTGAAGAGGTTGTCTTTTACCCAAAGAAACCTTTAACAGGCAAACTGATTTCACAAAAGCAACCTAGGGTTAGGCTGATTGGAAGGTTCTCCACTTCCTATATTCTCTCCACAACTGATATTTTCTGTAGGCGTGCTAGAAAAAAAATAGGGCTGACCTTTAAATTGACATCAACTTACAACTAATTTTAAAGAAGATACCTGAAATGCCTCTATCTCTCTCTATATATTCTTCAGATTATCACTCTGTAGAATGAGACTAACCCACTGTATTACCCAAGAGGCTGAATGTAGATTACACAGTAAATATGATTCTGTGAGTTCAGCTGTTCAAATAAAGTTTTAATGTACACTTGTTGCAAGTGATAACAGTTCACTGAAGACTGTGCAGACTGTCTGTAGCAGAAGTCAAAAAGACAGGACAATATGCAATTCAGTGTTCACAATTCAGTTGAATAAGCCTCTGCAAAAACTTCCACTAAAGAACTTCCCAATAATATCATCCTTATGTAGTACCAGGCAATGTCAAATTCTTATGTATAAACTATATGAAATAAATTTAATCTACAGAGAGGCAGTTTGCTATGACACTGAGTTTGTACAAGTATAACTAGACATGGAAGTGTTTCTATGTATTGTGAATTATGTTTTTATAGTGGAATATTGAAATAATATGCATCTACTTAAACCACTAGAAAAATTAAGATATAATACTGACAGGAACATCTCTTTCCCTAATATTAGCACATTATCTATGTCAGCACATCAAAGAGAAAAACACACCTCTCACACTATTAATGCCCAATTAATCTGTGAAGACATAAAAAGGGCTTTAGGCTCTTTCCCATCTGTAAAGTATTATTCTGGAGATCAGAGATCAACAGTATTAAGAGTTTTAAATTTTCCACCCACATCTGAAATTCCAACTGTTTCAAAGGTAGCCTTCAGAAGCTTTATTAATTCTCTTACTACTTTTAGAAGTCTTCTGACAAGTGTGGAAGAGTATCTGTTTAGGAGATGGGAAGCAGAATTTAAAAGCTACTTGATATTGAGCCAAAGTCCCAAGCAGTTGGGTGGTTTGAATCAATCAATCCCAACTGTAGAAATGCTCATTTCATATCAAATGAATCATGTAGATATTCACATCTTTTTATTTTATACTCAGCACATCATCACAGATTCTTCCTCAAGTCTTAATGTCAAGAACTGCCAGTGCTTTATTTAAGATGAGCCTTACGTACAATTGTGATATTAAATTGCTTGCAAACACAGAATCCTTATGCTGTTCATACTTTTTAATGTTACCTTAGGGAACTAGAACTGTTTCCACACATACTGTTTTCAAAATGCAAAGAGGAAACCCAAATAACTAGCAGAAGTTATTCTAAGGCACAAACAGATCTCGGCACCACCACTCATGGAGTAACAT
This sequence comes from Corapipo altera, assembly GCF_003945725.1. NCBI lineage: Eukaryota > Metazoa > Chordata > Aves > Passeriformes > Pipridae > Corapipo > Corapipo altera. Next base: position 24,178,736 of record NW_020884877.1, read on the forward strand.
TTCAAAGAGGAGTTTTTAATTACACAGCAGTGCTAAGTCACAGCCATCATGCGTAGGACATGTGCTGATGCTGGGCACGACAACATCAGTTCATCCCAGCTGCAATCAACAAAAAAATCACTGTAGTTGTGCAATCTTATGACAAGCATATGCCCAGAATAATAGCACTCACTCTGCAACTACTACTCAGTTCCTATTAGAGGATTATAACTCGTTATTCATAAGCATTAATGCCATCTACACATAGTTTTTAAATCTCTCTCAGGAAGTGTTAAAAATGCTAAGAACGTTGCCGTGGTAGCAGACATATTATATTTAGTAGATGAACTCTGAAGTATTCCATTGCATTAGTTAAGCATTCCACTATATTTATAATACTCAAACGATTTTGTTTTTGTAGAAAACCATCAGCATCCAGACTACAAATGACAACAGGGGAACAAAGAGCTCACATTCTATTGAGGATCCTTCAAGAAGCTGTAAGTCTGAGTGCTGACACAGTTAATGTGTTGTTATGAGTACCTCTTCTGAAAGTGAAAGGCAGAGCTTTCATAACAGTATGAAGTTTCCTAATTCTTTTGCCTGAGCTCCAGAGTTACATATGCTAAAAAAATCTTGTCAGTTGCAAGGTACACATTATATACAAATGAATAAAAATACAGCCCTAATTCACATTTATAAAATATCTGCTTTTGTTCCTTAAACAGTAACAGTACAACGTATTTTGTTCAGAATGATTTTATTTGGATTATAGCAATTAGTATCACTGATCAGTAGGCCAAGTCCAGGCAGAGAGCACAGAATCAATTTCACAAGGCAACAACAAAGACTAGTATTTTAGCATACGAACCATTTCACTGCATTATCAAGTTGAAATATCTTTCAACCATGCATAAAAAGTCTATGCTTCATCTTTCAGAGCTCCAGGTAATATCAGATTCCTAAATATACAAAAAATACATTTAACTTATAATAATCTTAGTGAATCAGACTTATAAAATTACAATTTTATTCTTCACAACATAGAAAAAAATACAAAAATGACTGTATATAGTTTTCACCCAAATTTCACTGACATATACATCAAAATGCATGATTTGATGTATACTCATGAAAATTTTATGCTGAAAAAGGTTTTCAAATGACACTGCAGATTGGTCCACACAAATGTCAACCTTCATTATGATAACAAAAAACCCCATCTTTAATAGAAACATCACATTGTGAAAAATTACAATTTATCTGCACTGTAACCTGCATCTTACTGTAATTTACAATATGAACATTTCTACAGTTCCAGTTGTAAACTATACACTGGTAAGAGCCTTGGTCTTTTAGAGGGTAGTGACTAACTCAGACAAAGCCAGTATGGTAGAACATAAAGTGCTGTCAACTGAACCAGTGCACACAACAGAGACACCAAAGCAGAGAACGCCTGCTGGTTTGGATATGCTGATAGAGACCATGCAAGCTAAGTAAATAGTCTGTGGGGAAAATAAAACCCTCTACATTTGTGACAAACAGTACCAATCAAAGCTTCTATTATAGAGTTCACACAAAGCCCATTACAACTTCAGTGACAGATGAGGGGAAATTTCTTATTTTATGAGGAAAAACCCCACATGTGTGACCAAAGTCAACAGAAACAACCCAAAGAGGATTAGGGCATCACACTACAGTTCTCACTCAAGATCACTTTCCAGTGATTTCCATGGAAGATAAACTTGAAAAAGCACTGCAAGATGAAGTGCTGAATTTTTGTACATACTAACTGCATGTTCATACTTCAGAATATAATTTATAAATCAACTTTGCTGATAAAATTTCTTACTAGCAAAACATTTTCTTTTAAAAGTCTGTAGTTTATTTGCATTTGTGCGGTAAATTAATATTTTCAATTAAAGTAAATATTCTGTGATAAAGCTTATTCAGTAAAGGTGTTGGTTGTACAAATTCCTCCCTACTGGCAGCACGCTCTGCTTTTCCATGGTGCCAGTGCTATCTGATTGTACTGTATACAGATCTGGACTATATCTTTCTCATCAGCAGAGCCAGTAGTTCATTTCATATTGGAGTATTACACAGCCATTTTTTTTCCTCCAAATTGGACCAACAACTTTGAAACCAAATCTTTTATTTGGGTCCAGAAATCAAATTAAGAAAGTTCAGGAGCTGAGCATCGACAATATCCAATAACCTAAGTACATCAGGAAATCAGATCTTTTAGATGGCATCCTTCAGAAATACTGACATCACTTTCTTTAACAGCAAGTATAAGCAAAAGATGTTTTGGTCGGAAGTGGAAATTTACACTTCCAAACGAGTTCAGTATAATGTAACATTTCTCAGATGACAACAAAGCACATAACCTAATGCAGGAATTAACTGAACTATTGCATCTTCGAATCCAAAACCAGTCTGAGGCTGTATATGACCACAGTAATAGAATCACAGAATTGTTTAGGTTGGAAAAGACCTAAACAATTTAGGTTGGTCATCAAGTCCAACCTAACACTGCAAAGTCCCACTAAACCATGTCCTTAAGCACCACATCTACACTTCTTTTAAATACCTCCAGGGATGGTGACCCCACCACTTCCCTGGACAGCTTGTTCCAGTGCTTGACAACCCTTCTGATGAAGAAATTTTTCCTAATATCCAATCTAAAACTTCCTTGGTGCAACATGAGGCACTTTTCTCTTGTCCTATCACTTGTAACTTGGGAGAAAAGACCAACACCCACCTTGGTACAGCCTCTTGTGTTTTTGAATAGTCAATAATAGGCTCCAAAGTGTTTAAAATAGAAGCAAAGATTATTATTGTTTCTTACCCTCTCTCTGCTTATAATAGCCCTGTTTGTGTCTGAAAAGGAAATGTGCTATATATTGAGTATTAGGAAAATTCAGACCTTTTGATGGAGCCAAAGAAAATTACTGAAAAATGCAAAGTTTTTTTAAAAATATAGCTCTGACAAGCATAAACCTAAATAACTGTAAATCCATATCTTCCCAAGTGCTAGAAAAGAAAGCCTGTGCCCTCAGTACTTACTGGCTCTGTTTAGGGAGAGCTGGGATGTGTTGAGCACGTCCAGGGGGAGGTGCTGGCAGGCACAGCACGAGCCCAGTACTGCAGGTAGCATGGTACAGGTCACACCTCGTTTATGCACCAAATCATAATGTTGTAAGAGGGAAGCCAGAGAAGTCCATGTGGTGGTGTCTAGTGACCTTGACTGGGTTCACACAACACTATTTGGCTATCAATTCCTAACAGAGCAAAGGCCATAACCTACACTTCCTTTTGTCTTTGCTTGAGTTCATTTCCCTGCTCCCTTTGCCCCTTCCATTCCCTACCCTTTTGGCCCCATCAAAAGTTTCTTAATAACCTGGGGCACTGCTCACACAGCATTAGTGCTTTCTGCCTCACTACAAGGCTTTCTTGTTCTCTCTTTTACCTTCCCAAGGGAAAGCTAAGCCAGAGAACCCAGAGGAAGCACCGAGGAAAATATAACTTTGTGTTCTTCCACTCTTCCAAAAGAACGGATGACGAAAGGCTTGTCCAGTCTGCAAAAGCAGCATGTAACACATGAGATAATCTGTTTTCAAAAGAGCAGCTTATGACTTTGCAACACTTCAGAAGTTGAGTGCCTGGAACTGCCTGCTTGAATGTGCCACAGTGATACACACCAGTCACTTAAGAAAAGTTAGGCTGAGAAACAAGGCCCCCAGATAATTCCAGAGCAGACCAAATAGTCCTCCGCACTGAAAGATGAGTATCACTGACAGTGATTAAAGATGATAATTTAAAGTAAAAAAGGGAGAACTGCACAAATTTCTGGTGACTTGCCTCCTTATCTTGTTTAGATTCATTACCGGTATCACTAGAAATATTACAGTTAGTATTAATTTTAATTTTTTTTAATACGTAAAAAAGTATCCAGGGATGCAGTAATTAAAAGGAGTTTTAATGTTTCAGATAAGCATTACAGCCTCTGAATTAACATTTGCATTTGTGTACTCAGCTTAAACAAGATCTTCAGAGAACACACTCTGGTCAGACACTGTACTGTTTAAATTCCTAAAGAACTACATTCCCCTCATTTCCCATAATTGGTTTCTTGTTCTTGTTCCTGTCACCTTTTAAATACACAACCTACCTTTCTAAATTCAAACACTTTGGCCAGATTACATTCTCCACTGAAGTCTCTGACATTATCCTGAAATATTCCAGAGCATATTGTTTGCTTTCACAGCAATACATACAGTTTCTGGCATGCAGTCAAGCACTTAAAAAAAAGAGGTATTGGTAATATAATCCCAATTCAGGCATTTAGTGGGTACAACTTCATCACTCATACTGCAACCTTCAGGCATTTAATAATAAATGAAAATCATTTAGCACATCATTTAAGGAAAATGTTAACTGCCAAGCCATATAAAGTTTAAAAGTTTTCTGAAGCACTGTAAGCTGAAAATATTTCAATGTTTTACACTTGGGATTTTACTGGAATCAGATTTATTGGTTATTCTTGCTAAATTATTGGTCTTTTACCTCTGACTTATCTTGGCATATTCTTTACAAATGTGCTGGGTATTGAAAAACTGCAGCATTTTGATGTTTGAAAAGTTCTGAAAAAGTGTTGGAATTACTCCGACTTCCTATGTTCTTCAGTGTGGGAGAGTACCTTTCGCCTCTGGTGTAGCATATGAAAATACAGCTGAGGAAAGACTGAAGAGAAAACAGATTCAAGTCAATAAAGTTTGAAGCGAGGTTTGCAAGTCAATGTGAGATGCAGATTCACACAGCCAAGGTCACCAGTTCTCCATTAAAAGAGAACATGCTTATCCACTTTTTGCTCAAGTTATCTATTGCCTTTTACACTTTAAAGAAGTGGTATGATTCTTAGGCTTCAGGTATTATTTATTTTTTGCTAGAGCAATCACATTTTTAATGAAATGCAAAATGCCATATTTAACTCTGCCTGTACAAGCAGATGACATGCACACAACAGAAAGAAAAATGATTGCAGGGAGGAAAAAGCCCTTCCAAAAGAATGAAATTTCCAGATTTGTTTCATTTCTTGCAATTCTAATGTTGCTTTTTCAGAATATATGTCACTTTATATGAACTGGTGCCTCTTTTCTCTCTCTATCCTGACGCAAAGCCTTTTCTCCTCTTGTTTCTAAGATCACGTTACACAGTCTGTTTGCAGAACAACAAAGTAGGGGATGGAACATAAACAGCAAAAGCTAAAATTTCCATGAGGCATTCAACCTTTGTGAACCGTACAAAAATTAAACAAGGTCATCGACAGCCTAAATCAGTTACATGTATGTTAATCCCACAATTATTAGCTTTTCCATTACAGCTAGTAATACTAAAAAACCTAACAAATTCATACTTACTTGGAATGTAAGAAATCATAACCAGGATCAAGAACGTATAGTAGTCAAAAGAGAAATTGTACTTGTTAGGTAAACTAATGGAATACAAGCCAGACTGCCTGACGAAGGGTAATGCAGCATATATTGTGAGTAATTCGCCTGAGACTCCCATTGGATACAATACTATAAACAGAGTGTACCTAGAATAAAACATTTACAGAAAGAATTAAAAGTTACACACAAACTCTGACAAAGTATTTGTTAAATGATATTATGGATATTCAAATTTTAAATTCTCAACTCAGTATTTATTTTCCTTAGTTCTTATTTGATTAGAGCATGGCAAGGTGTGAACGTTATTTCAAGCTAAGTGTCCAAATCAGAAAATAGTGTGAAATACATAAAGATTACCTTTGAGAATCTAAATACTATCTGTAAAACTATTCTCCCCCCCCCCCCCCCCCCAATTTACTACTTTCATTTGGTGGAATGTCATTATACTACTCTTTGGTGGAGGTCATTATTCTACTGAAAAGGGTGCAAATATAGCTGATGTTAATCGATGAGCTTAAAGATTATTTCAAGTATAACCCTTGGATTCAAGAGTTACGGTTAAATGTCAGTTTACTTACTGTCACCCCTTACTGTTAAACATCAGTTTCTACTCTTTCAGCTTACAATGAAATAGATCTTTTTTAACTCCAAAATGTGCTAGAAAGAAGCTGGAAAGTCACATTCACAAATGGCAATTACCTCAAGGCAAAATCTAATTTTTTGTACTGCACCTATTTTACAGGATAAATAACTCTGTCAAATCAGTGCTTTAAGGCTGTGATTTCCATTGTGCTACCAACCTGGCCCATTTGATGAGATAAGGGAGATGGTTTAACAAGCTAAACGTGTAAAAAGAGTAGCGGATAATCTCAGTGATTGTCCAGGCCACTACAAACAAGAGGACACTGTCTTCAGTTTGTACCTGTGAGAAAGAAAAGGAAGCTCAGTATCAATTCAAGTATTACCAGTTACTCACCAGACCCAAGAAAACCTCACAGAAATCAATTCCCGTGGGTTGCTTTACTGCATCATTTTAGAGAACAGACTCCAAGAATGAGCTTAAAAGCAAAATTAGTAACAACAGTAAAAAAAACCTTCTTATCACGCTCTGTATTTTTCTAGTTGCTTAAGAACAGCTCTGCTTCGTGATCAGGTAACTTAAGATCTCACATTCTGAGCAAGGTAAATTGGTACAAGAAATCCTGAAAATACTGAGTATAATTCAGAACTCTTCCCGTTCCTGAACAGTACCAGCTCCTATTTCAGTCCTATGATTGTTTCCGAGTGCAGCAAGCAGAAAGGATGATTACTCTTACACTTGATATCTGATTTACCCTTTGTATTCTGCTCCTGTTCATGCTACTTCTGAGTAGAAACCCTGTTTTCCTCTCTCTACAGGTGAGAAACTGGGCCTTACTTTTAAGCAGCACCAAAAGAGCTAACACCAGAATCAAGGCTGGCAGGAGAGACGAAACAGCAGCTCAAACTGTCTCACCTCAGGTAAGCTTGACAACTACGTGATTCACTCTTCCTTGCTCCATTTTCTGCCTATTATATCTGGCATAGTTCCTCTAATGTTACTCTCAAGGCACTGCATCATGTTTCACTGCTTTACACCTCTTGGAGCTTTTGTCAGTTACACATCACTGAACCAGCTTTGATTCTCCCCATATTTTGAAGGTTAATCTTCAGAAGCAATGTGTTTTAAAATGAATTGTTATATTTATTAGATTTTGGATCATCATTATGAGGTTTAAGTTTCAGACGGAGTAACAGTGATTAAGTAGTGGATATGGGGTCACATGCCTGGCACCACAAATTCTTGAGACAACAGACATGATTTTTGTGCAGTCTTTCCCCTCTCCCTCAAGCCTCCAACAGATTTCCCAGCTGTACAAGTGCCTTGAGCCCCAAAAAAAGAGCTCAACCGTGGGAACAAAAAGAGCTCAACAACAGGGCCTACATTTTCTCTTTTCCTCCAACTCTTGAAAAAAGGGAAAAGGAAGTCTGCAGGTGTGGGTGGTGCACTCTATTTATCTTGAGTAAAGCACATGTACCAGCAAAAAAAAAAAAAAAAAAAAAAAAGGAACAAAAATAATAGGACGGGACTGATCATATATTTTTGTATGAAAACAGTCATGAGGATTACCCAGAAAAAGCTTTGTTACAGACTGCAAAACCCAGGAAAATTTGTACACAAATCTTGAGCTATCCTGGAATGTAGGGCTGCTGTTATTCTGTGTTCTGCTGCATATAATGCTTCAGGTCACTTCTACTGCATTTTGCAGCAAACGCACCTTGTTCATTTTACACATGAAACTCTGAAAATTTATTTATATATTAATCTACCTTGCATCATCATAAAAGAGCAAAATCCAAAAATTATCTGAAGATTTTCAGACAGGAGTCCAAATCTATTTTTACATTGCTACAGAATCCTAATCCTATTTGATGACTGCTTTATAAGCAAGACTTAGTTCTTAACAGGGAAAAGCTAACAGCACTTCATAGATGATGCTGTTCCAAAGGAGCAACGTGCTTCACAAGCACTCCACAGCTGCATCTTCTGGTCAATCTGGGAGTAGCAGCCTAGTGAGTTCATCTAAATGTGTGTCATGGACTTCAACCTGTACTTAGAAACCCCACTGCTTTCTTTCCCTAGCTATGGGAATCAGTAAAGCCAAGAAACAAAAATTTTTAGCTTGAAGTAGCATAAAAGGACATGAGCAAGGACAAGAACCTAACAGTGAATGATACAGGTGGAAGTAGAAAATCTGGCAGTTACAATCCAGGTCTATCACAGGACTTCTGTAACACTGCCTTCACAGGTCTAGTCTTCCCCACGTACTTTAAGTTATTAAAACAGTTCATATCATTATAAAACACACACACAACCCTGTTAAGTGACCTGTTAAGGTCACTTAAAGCATTACTGATTGTGCTTTATAGCTTGTGTCTCTATTTAAGGAAGAAAGAATACTGGAAATGGGTGATTGTCATTAAAAAGTATGGTTTTTACACACTCATATCTGTCACAAGTCTGTTGCTATTAGAACATCTCTTCGAGCACTGACAATTTTTCAGTAGCTCAAATAAAGATGTCTGAGATGCACATTATCAAACCCCTGGGAACTGATTTACAAAACAGTCTTATTAATTCAGGCACTGCTAATGCTGCATCTGCATCATTCCTCTTCCAGGTTGAAGATAAGGGGGATAGTACAGCAAAGACACAGTAGACCTTTAATAAACCTCTGAGCCCAATGCTGCCCTCAGAACTCAGTTCTTCTTCCTCTACTTTTTTCATGCCAGTCTGTCAAGGAAGCATTAGACACAAGTCAAAACACATTTTACACTTGATTTACATCTTATTTGTCCAACTGCCTTAATAGGGGTCAATCATACAACAGGCATAATTTTTTGGCATGTATTTCAAGCCAATGTATCATCAAGCAGAGTCCTGAATATACTTTAGCTTATCTTCAATACTGTGAATAGCAGAAAATGTTGGTTGAAATATAAAACAAACCACAGCCTTTTAAGATGCAAAGATGAGAACTGGGAGTTGACAAAATAAAGCCTGACAGGTTTTTAATGTTTCCTTATGCATGGAAAGGGAAATTTCTCCATGTTAAGAGTAACAGTTTGACAAATTTGTAGAAAATTTCAGCTAAACACATAATTGAGCAATCCAGTCCAGAAGAGTAAAACCAGCAGCACTATGCAACTGTAATCATGAAAACTGTTTAAACAGCATATCTCCGTCCAAAATGCTGGTTCTCTGGTGCAGTAATTAAAAAATAAAAAATTTAAAAAAAAGAAGAAAAAAAAAAGATTTTACATAGATATAAAGCAGTGATGAATCAGGCTTCTCAACTGCACTCAGCAAGAGTTCTGAATTTTCCAGCGTGGACTTCCTTTAGTAGAAGTTAATCTTAAATACCATGAATTAAGATGTTCTTCCCTCTTTAAGTAAGTATGCTTTGCAGATTGAAGATATCAATTCACAACTGTAGACACTGAAGTCTTAATTACCACCTCTATATGCTGTCATCTCCACAGCATCTATAGACTGTGTGTTCTAGGAAGGTTCCTCTAAACACGCACTATTTTTATCTGCAACTTATCTGTAACTGAACTCAATGGGATAAGCAATAAATCCCTGCTGACACCATTTTTTAATTACCCATCAGAACTGGGTACAGAATTATCCATCAGAATGGAACTCTACAAAGGTCTGCCATGATTTCACCAGATGATCTCACTGTTCACACAAATTCACAAAGACATCTTTTGAACTGAAGGGCACTTTCTGTTCTCCTATGCCTACATCCTCCTAGTCCTTCAAGCCAGGCTGCTCATGCTCTTCCCTCCTTTGTAGGGGAAACAGTAAAATTCACTGAACTGATTCCTTTCTGGTATAATGACAAAATGATAACAAGTACTGTGTGATGTGCCAAGCCCTCCTCCACTACACCAGCGACTGGAATTAAAGTTGAATTATGGTGGAGCTAAGGGGAATCTCATTGCTACCCAAGGAAGTGTGCAGTGCTTTAACATTTGCCATGCTTTAACATTTATTATAAATAATTCCATATTGAGTTTAACAACACATCAGCACTGAAGTCAACAAAAAGCACAAACATGTTAGTGGCAAGAAGCATGCTTCAAATCACATCACATATCTAGAAGTGTATCCTGACGGAGAGGAGGGATGCAATACACGTTTCTTTTTTTAACTACATTATATATGAAAACAGTCTGGAAAAGCAAGATACTGAACAAGTCTCACTCAAAGAGTTAAAGAGGAAAACTGCGTTTTATTTTACAAGAACCTCATCATGCAACTGCATAGCTTACAAGTTCCATAAAGCTGTGTGAGAATTTAATCCTGGACTTCACCATGGAACTCACTTGTGCAGACAGCCCTTTAGAAAGAGTAGAACACTTGTGACACTTGCAATACATCTCCCCAGGTGAGACTGCATGCTCCCTGGCTGGAGGAAGGGGTCAGAATACAACCTCTTATTTATTTGCTCTAAGTCACAGGTCAAAAACTCATCACAGGATTCCTCATCCTTACCATTCTTATGCCCACTTTCTAAAACATTAAAAAAAAGTAACACATAATATAGTCTATTGCAAGAGTTTAACCAAAAGATGACACAAGTGTGCGGAAAAAAATCTGCATTTAACATTGTTGAAAGAACCCTTGATAAAAGTCAAATGTCAGGCTAAACTCATTGCTCCCGTTTTCTCCCATTTTGTCAGTTTTCTCCGGTGAGAATGTGGGCATAAGTTTCAAAAAAACCTTACCCACAATCATATTACAGGCTTTTCTTTGATGACAGACAACATGTGGAATGCTTCTAATCCATGCAATCTAAGCTTTAATATTTGGGTTACTTCAAAACCAGGAGACAATTCGTAAAAAAATTTTAATTTTTTTTATGAAGCACCAGATATCCCAACATCATACAGGTAACAAGAAAAACTACAAGTATATTTCTTTAAAAGTATTTTATACATGTATCTTAAATCTAATGTTTTGGAATTATGGCTTTTTTTTGTTCAAAATCTAGAATTTATGTCAGTGAATTGACAGAGACCGAAGTACATTAATTTGCACCAAAAGGGAAATCCATCAGAAGAAAAATATTTATAAGATTTTAAGTTTATTGAGAAAAATAACATTCCTCTGCTTTATAGCATGAAACTAAGACTTCATGTGAACAAACATCATAATATCAGAAAAGGCAGTTAATTAATAAGAACTACAGTGACTTACATTACTCTACATGTGGATGGATGCTCTGGTAACAGGTTTGGAGTAAGGAAGAGAAAGCAGCTTCCCTGAAGACTTGGTAGTGAGAGAAGCTCCTTGAACATTTTCCATGTCAAGTCACAAATGATCTTATAAATATAATGACATGAGATGACTGTCACTTATTTCAAGCACCCATGCTGACACTGGTATCGAGGATAATTTCTTTCTTTAACAAGAAGAAACTCCAGCACAGATGCAATATATTTGGGCTACTACAAGGTTTCAGATGGCATAAAAGAGTCAGTCAGCATAACCTGTACCAATTAGAGCATGTTTAGATTTTAAAATAGCTGTCAGGAATAATTTTCAAAAAACATGTAATCTGCCACAAGCTTCTACAGAGATCTGTATAAAGTACAGCACTACTGTGTGATGAGCAATGAGGAAAAACACACAGGCCCCAAAACCCACCTACACTTGAATGTAAGAAAATTGAATGAGGGACAGAGGAAAGATTATCCTGGAGAGTGATAAGGGAGAGCATCGAGGCACTGTTGTGGACAAACAGTTGAGGGGGAGCTTCAGAAGCCTTGGAACAGAAAGTGAATTGTGTATGCAGGAAGGGGGCAGAGAGGAGATGTCGCTATTAGTTATGGCACTAATGAGATCAATACTAAAATGTTGTCCCGAATTCTGGGCTCTGTATTACACACTGAAACCTCTAACTTCCAGTAAGGACTGGAAAATCTATTCAGGAGCTAGATGTCTTACAGTGAGAGAATCAGACCTCGCTCTCTTTGACTGTCAAGAAGAGATGACTTCAGGTCTATTTTTATTTCTTTTGATCCACAGAAATTCACATAAACTATTTCAAATGTTGGGATACAAATAGAAGACATTTTAAAGAAAATAAGACAGTGATCAACACTTGCTTTTCAGAATGGATCAAGAGTTTTTCTATCCATTTGGTAGCTTGACTTACCTCTTTCACACTGTGTGTTACTGCCCACGTCAGGAAAACCCTTGACATCACTTGGAAAGCAGTCAGAACAACAGAAGAGGGAACAATGCCTGAAAGATATTTTGCAATTAGGAAATAGTCCTGACTACCAGGGTGAGAGGTAGGGGTGGGGAAATAAAACACAGTTAAACCAAAGTCCAGTTATTTGAAATTTTTGGCAGGAAAGTATGTAATTTTTTTTTTATTTGAAAGTATTAAGTCTGTCCCATGGTATGTTTATACAGCCTAATGCAATGCAATCTCCTGACAAGACTTTCTGCATCAAAATGCAAATAAAAGTAATTGGTCTTGTTGCAATCACAGCACATTCCTTAATACAGGAAGAAAATGAGATAACTTCAATCAAACAGTTTCTGGGATACAGTCTTTCAAATAAACATCTTTGATTAAAATATCGAAGATACTCTTCATTACTGTGATTTAAAAAATAAAAACAATAAAGAAGTTTTGCAGAATATATCCCAAAAACCAGTAAGCAAAAAAGTATTTTGCAAAAACACTAATCTAGCCCATATTCTGGTAGATACAAAGTTTATAATTCCTTCCTGGAAATACAACTCAAAAAAACCCCAAACCCACAACAAACAAACCCCAAGAAATAGCTGATGCATTGGTAGGTACAGAAACAACTTGAAGATTTCTCAAGGAAGCAGATATCACTGCTTCTTCCAAGCAAGTTCTGAGGTGCAGATTAAACTTCCAGTAAAAGCATCCTACACACCCAGGTCTCACAGAGTAGGAATAGTTTTACACTGCAAATTACACAAAATTTCTAAACTTTGCATCAAAAAGTTTTATTTGCTTCCAATAGCATGATGAAGATGAATGCAAGAGCAGGTACAGCTCCTAAGTTACAGTAAAAAGTGCTTCTAAAACCAATGCAGATCACAACAAACAACACAAAAAAGCCTGATGAAGATGTCAAGACCAAAGTGGCAAAGTGGAAGAGGAAGAAAGAATAAGAAAATCCAAAAGCAATTTCATCAGAATTATTTTAATTGACGTTAGGTTTCTTTCAGAGTACAAAGAAAGGAAAATCCTACATAGTTCTCTCCAGTTTTATCACATATTGTTTGTAATCTAATAAATGTTGTAAAACCTCAGGGCAGAATTGGTGTCCATTCTCAGACAACACTAAAGGGGTGCTATAAAACATCACAAACTGTACTTGTTAAAGGCTCTTTCCTATGAGAGTAACACACCTTTTCTTTTAGACAATTGAGATCATCCCCTCCTAAACAAGACAGCCTATGTTCCTGCAAAGGAATCTATAAATAAGCCAAAATGACTGTGTAGGAACCATCCAAGATTATCTTAAGTTAGACAAACAAGGTTTTTCACTATAGCCAAGACAATGCCAATCTATGCCAAAAACAGGAGGTCAAAGTAACTGACTCACCAGCTACAATTCATGTAAACTTTATTTGCCTCTAATTATTTACTCACTGCACTCAACAGGTACCTGACAGTCAATCTGAAGCTTGTTATTTTTAAAAATATCTGTCATCACTTGTACAACACTTCACATGCTAGAACAGTGCTTGACAGAGGGCTCAAGTCAGTCAAGGAAGCAAGTAAGCCCTGCCCAGACCTCTTCCAGATCCTGGACTAAGCCTCCCATCTCCAGCAGGAAATCCTCCAGCTCCCAACAAGTGCTTCCTCTGGCCCAGTGGGTTCCCAGTTGAGAACAGGATGCGTACACAGCTTACAGGTGCACAGTCTCTCAAATTGAGCAGGCTAAAGCAAAACCAGCGAACCAGTGCTGACTTTGGCTTACCAGAGAGTCACTGGTGAACAATACTATGGGAGAAAGGCTGGGTCTGCAGTGATTCTGCAGGATGGGCCTGTACTCACCAAAGCTTTGTTTTCCTCCATTCCCTTCACAATTCCCTGTAGCACTATTTCTTCTACGTTTTGGTGGCTCCTATCACTTCTTTCCATACCAGCTTCCTCCAGTCAGCAGCTCTCCCATCTCTCTGTCAGTGCCATTCCCACACTTGGGGTCTGTCTGCTACACAAGTCAAGAAACTGCATGTTCCCTTTCCATTCACGGGCCACCGCCTGAGCATCCTCCTCCTCCTCCTCCTCCTCCTCCCACCTGCCTCTGCCTCCCGCCTCCGGGCTGCCGCAGAGGGGCCGCCTGCCTGTGCCCTGCGCCGTGGCAGCCTCCGAGCTCTATGCGAAGCAAAAATACTTTGATTCTGGTCATTACAACATGGCTAAAGCAAAGACGAAGAATAAGCAACTGCCTACTGCAGCTCCTGACAAGACAGAAGTCACGGGTGACTATTGCTGCTCCACAGGATCTTCCACAGCGGAAACAATCTCTTGTTGCTAGCAAGCTGTGTGGCTGACGAGAACAGCTGAACTGCATGATTATTCTCATTCCTGTTGTTTCTCCTTAATAGTTATTAAGCACCAGTGTAGGTATGATAAGAGAGAACACCCTTAAAGATGCGTGTTTTTAGAATCTTGTACTTTGTGTTGACATATTCAGAAAGGTCTTACAGTATAAAGGACTGCTAGTCAGAAACAATGCTGGCCCATATCTTCTGCAATGCTCTCTCTAAAGGCAAACATAAAATGGTCAAGAGAAAATGAACAGTCTTTATTTGGTCCGGTTTTGATCAGAAAATATCAGTGTCTGCATAATGTCTTTGATTCAGAAAAGTATTTCCAGAGAATTTCGGAATTGCTAAGTTGATTCTTTTCTGTATAGCCCTTTTCTAGTAATTACATGGGCTCTGGCCATGCCGAGGAGGCTCCCAGCCACAGCGGGGGCGGTGGGGGTTGCGGCCCCGGGGGGAGAGGAGAGGAAGAACTTCGGAGCACACAGAGGTTTGCCAGTCCAATTTGGGGGGGGGGGAGGGGGGCTGGTGGGCAATGGGGTACCCAGACCAGCAGGAGGGCAGGCGGGGCAGTCCTGCTTGGAGAGTCGTGGGTGGGCGAATGTCCCTGGGAATATCCCTGGATTTGAGTGTAGGTGGCTCAGGAAAAGTAAGGAGTGAAAGGTTTGGCCTAATCATTTTAGTGGGGGAGAAGCTTGTGTGCCCTTATGAGGTTGCAAGCTATACTGGTGGTAGTATATGCCTCCAGCAGGGTCTCTCATGCCAAACAGGTCAAAACCAAAGGGTGAGATAAAATGTGTCCATGGGCAGGATGAGCTCACTAGCCTTCCAGCAGTCATCCTAATTCCAAACCCAGGCAGATGGAGCCCACTTAGCCCTGTAAGGCCATCCATCTAAGAGGACACTCTAATTAAACCTACGTCCTAAGGACCTCGCTGTCAGCATCCAAGCTCGCTAGCCCTTGGCAGATGAACCCTTTCTAATAACTAATGGTGTGAAACAAGGCTGCGTTCTCCCACCAAACCTATTCACAATCTTTTTCAGCACGATGCTCCAAAGGGCCACAGCAGACCTCGATGATCAGGGCAGTATCTACATTTGATACCGTACTGATGGGAGCCTTTTCAACCTAAGGTGACTGAAGGCCCACACCAAGACCTTAAACCATCTTGTCCGTGAGCTGCTTTACGCTGATGATGCCGCCCTTGTTGCCCACACAGAAGCAGCTCTGCAGTGTTTAACATCCTGCTTTGCAGATGCTGCTGAGCTCTTTGGGCTGGAAGTCAGATTAAAGAAGACAGAAGTTCTCTATCAACCTGCACCTCAAAAAGTCTTCCTTCATCCCCACATCACCATTGGCCAATCAGAGCTCAAATCAGTCCAGCAGTTTAATTACCTTGGCAGCCTCATCTCCTCAGATGGTGAGATTGATGGGGAGATAGACAACAGGTTAGCAAAGGCATACAGTGCCTTCGGAAAGCTTCATAAAAGAGTTTGGCAAAACAAACACCTGAAGAAAAGTACCAAGATCAGTGTTTACAGAGCCATAGTGCTGTCTACTCTCTTATACGGATCCGAATCATGGGTCGTCTACCACCACCACCTGCGTCTCCTAGAACGCTTCCATCAACGCTGTCTCCACACAATCCTAAACATCCACTGGCCAGATTATGTGACCAATACATCTGTTCTCGAACAAGCAGCAGTCACAAGTATTGAGGCCATGCTGATGAGAACACAGCTGCACTGGGCAGGGTATGTCTCCAGGATGAAGGACCACTGCCTCCCTGAGATCTTGCTTTATGGTGAACTTGCCATCAGCTGCTGCATGAGAGGAGCCTCGAAGAGAAGATACAAGGACTCCCTGAAACATCATCTCAGCCTCGGCCATATTGATCAACATAACTGGTCTACTCTGGCCTCCAGCTGGGAGGTCTGGAGACACACCATCTATAACGCTGCTGATGCTTTTGAGAACTCACACAGGATCACCCTTGAGGGGAAAAGACAACGCAGAAAGAATCGTGCCTTGCAGAATATACCACCTAAGGAGTCTTTCTGCTGTGCCTTTTGCAATCAGAGGTGTCTATCTCGTATTGGCCTTTTTAGCCACCAGTGCACCTATAACAAATGTGGGTAGAGCCCTTCCCGGATCTTCGTTCACGAAGCCCAGCCATGATGATGGGCCCCTCCTCTTGGTCTCTGGGCTATGTGTTCCCTCCTTTCCATGTGAGCTCTCCTTAATTTTTTTAAATCTTTGGCACATGTCAAAGTTCTGTTCTCAACCATGCTAGACAGATATTCCCCTATCAATCTTCATATTTTGAAGGACTTGCCTCACAGATGCTAACATTTCAGATTCTGCTGAAAAGATGTGGAGAGAAAAGTTATGCTGATACACACAGCCATCTGTCACAGATAAGCTCCTCCACTGACAGAGAATTACAGCTCTAGTTAGAGCAATTAGTTTAGCTGGGGCAAAGGAATCTGCAAATTGCCTGTTTCTCCTTGCATAGAAACTTTTGCCAGAGTCAGTAGGACTACAGCAAACATCAGCAGTGCATCCAGCTGTGCAAAAGCCTCTCTCTTTATTTAGCTGACAAATGTTTCCATTAACAGAAAAAAAAAATCCATGGCCAGTTATAAGAAAATAAGTATTTTGTAAAAAAAATTCGTTAGGGAAAGCAAATAGATAGACTAATAATGGTATAAAATGTTGCAACCTTCCCCTAATGGCTCTCTTCACTAATATTAAATTGTGCTACTGAGCATAACATGGGCTAAATGGATCCACATCTCAAATCAACTGAGCCAGAATTATTAGTTTTGTTCACAGACTGGCTGGTATAATCATCTTGCTTGCTGTTCTGCATCAGCCTGGAAGGTGAAACACAGGACTTTCTTCTGCTATTCATTGATTTGTATGGACACAAGTATGAGGAAAAGATAATCTAATTAAATTTTTTACACTCTTAGATTTAGTACTGGTAAACATTGATGTCTGCACACAAGTTTAGCTTAAGAAAATAGTAGAGCATTACTGATTTAGAACAGTAAAACCAGCATTTTATCTGCAAGGCTTTTTTCCCAGTGTTCCAAGACTTAACTTGTCCTTCTTGCCACTTCAAGACTTCAAAACTGGTACATTTTAATATTAATTTCTGAATTTTTTTTTAAAAGCACGGTTTATTCTTGTAAAAACCAGTAACTGAGATTTAGTAAAATTAAACAGCATTGTAAGGACTGCCTTGGCAGCACAGGCAAGAAGATGATATGTATAGCTTACTCTGAGAAGCCTCTCCATTAATTTGAGGGGTATATATGATCATTCATTTCTTGGGATGATCTGTGCACAGCCTACAAACTGCCCTTTAAGACAGCGTTTTCAGAGCAACCGATTATTCAGGCGGTTCAGAACTACTTCATCAGCTACAGAACCAGACTGCCCTCTGCTGACACATTCCTGTATACAAGTTTAAGTTCTCCCAACTACCTCACTTGGTTATTAAAAAAACCCCACAGGAATTCAATATGAACCCACAATCTAACAGACCCTTCAGTATGTGGACTGTTTGTATAATATATATGAAAAACATGAAAAACAGCAAGTTAGTAGTTGCAGCTATAGGAACCTTAATGCTATCTTACTCTTTAAATAGTGGCTAGTGAATATCCAGACAGGAGCTCAAGCACTGTTTTCTCACTAGGAAAAACTAGTGAGTTAAGCAAGAATTAAATCTGTCAATTCACAGACCATGACATTTTTCGTGCTAATACATTGCTAAAATTGCAGTCTTCTATAACAATAATAAACTGAAAACTTGCAAGCACTTACCAAGTGCACAGTGCAGAATCTAGAACAAAAAGAAAAATTCAAATCACTAATATTTCAAATTAAGCAATTTAAACACACATTTAGTTCTATTACAAGAGTTTAAAATTCAATATTTGCTTTTCAAAGATTAAGCTTAATATTTAGCTCTGCTGCCCATGCTAAATAGCAGACAGCAAGTTCCCTCACCACTCGCTAAAAGGAAAAATTCAGTATTTGTCTGAGGTGTATTTCTTATGTTTACTTTCAAATCACTCTATAAAGGCTAATAAAAAAACAGATACCAAGAAGGCACTGTCCAACACAGGCTGCCCTATTTCTACTGAACAACACATTCATGCAAACATTAGTAACACCAGAGAAGAGCACTACACCTACCTCAAGCAACGCTCCAGTTTGGAAGAATTTCAGGGGCTTTTCTATTGAATAGTAAAGGCTGTGGTAGCTGCCTTTAGCCAGGTATGCCCGAACGAGACCAACTGCAATAACAAGCCATCTGTAAGAGAGAAAAAATGTCTAAGACAAAGAGACATTAAGCAGAGCATAAATACAAAAAAATCCTTAATTCCTCTTTCAGTATCTGAGAAAGCAACAGGCATAACTGTCCTGAAGCATACTAACTTTTGCCTACCCTCTCCAACACTGAAAACATTAAATACTTGGATATTCTGCAAATTTATCAAAGTTAGAGATCATGCATTTTTAAGCATCTTTCAGCACCAACATGATAACCAATACCTTTAATGTCTTGGTTTATTTTTCAGTGAGCTCTATTTACTTTAGTTATGGAATACATTTGTGACAGATTAGCATCACATTCTGTTTAGTTTAAGCAGAAAACCATTGACAGCTGGTCAAAAATCTCTTATCACACCATAATTTAAAGCAGCATGGCATAAACAAGATTTAGAAGGTGTTCATTTTAATGTTTCATTTCAAAGTAGACCCCTAGACTTTATGATAGGTCATCCAGCTTAATTGGTACCATATATTATATGAGAAATAGTTATAGATAAATAACTACAAGGAAATTGAACCTGCTACAGCCTTGAAGGTAGCACAGTCATTCCTGTCCCAGCTTTCCTTTTTAACCACAAATACATCTAGACCTGCGTAAGTACTGTGTGTATAACTGCCACTGTACCTTGAACAATATGACCTGCTAACCCTGCTCATTTTCCCCTAAAAATTTTTTGTCCTGGCCAATGGTGTAACACCTTTCATTACCACACACAGAAGAGTCAGGGTTTGCCCATAACCTCAGAAATTCTTTAGTGAAGTCTATGGCAAGCCACAAAACTGAAGTGAGTGGTCAAGTCTGGTCACACACTTTTTCATTTGAAATTAGCATCTATAGTTAACTTTAGTTTCCAATTGCTCATGGCAAACACGGAGAGAAGTGGCTGGTCAAGAAAAACTGGGAAATCCTTAACAGCAGCTTCCCAGGTTTTCACAGGCTGATCCTGACTGTCTTACTCTCAGCTACTTTTAATGCCACCACCTACTCCACCTCCCTCCACACCCCTCATGGTAAGTCACTAAGTGTCTCTGCTAAGAACAGTCTACCTCAGTGGAAGTGTGTGTAGACACGCAGCAAGCCCCCTAACTATGTAATAGTTTTTACCCTCCAGAAAAAAAGCCTGCAGCTTTGGTTTTGTAACAGGGAAGATGAAGCCACCCCCTTCATTTACAGCATATTAGAGTCTTACCAGTACCCCATTAGCTTTGGTATTGCGAAATATATACAAATATTATCCCAGATGTAGTAATTGTTTGAAACACACAGTGAAGTTCAGATTTTTCAATAATAAGTAACTCTGGCATCCAAGTTTGTGTTGGTAGCAACATCTGTTAGCAGAACTGAAAGAAAGCTAAT
This sequence comes from Corapipo altera, assembly GCF_003945725.1. Lineage (NCBI taxonomy): Eukaryota > Metazoa > Chordata > Aves > Passeriformes > Pipridae > Corapipo > Corapipo altera. Next base: position 24,199,015 of record NW_020884877.1, read on the forward strand.
TCATTTCTGCCTCAACTTCTTGAAGACGAGCACCAAAGAAAAGCAGGAGTGGGGAAGACAAGTGGAAAAGAGAAATAAACCCTCCCTTTTTCAGAGTGACAAGTTATTTCTCTTAAAGCTGTCTTGTGAAACCAAAGGGCAAACATTTGCTGAGTAACTGCTGCTTACAAAGAATGAATCAGATTAATTTTGTATTCGGACCTGAGCGTAGAATAAACCAGTAAGCACTAATAGTATTAGTGATTCTCCCCTGCAACACTGACTGCTGCTTCTTTAGAACAGGAAATCAGAGCAGGTTGACACTGTCCTGTTCTTATCTGTCAAGTTTCTCTGTTTTTCCTGATGTTCCATGTTTGTTGAGAAACTTGGCTGAATTGAGCAATTTCTCCAGTTGCACAAGGCAACAGTTCTTGATTGTGCCTGCGAGCACCTGGTGAAGTCGATGGCTCCCAGAGCAGCTCCAGCCTTTTGCTCATCTCCACCCTCCTGCCAGGTCACTGACTCCAGAAAGACTCTACTTTTTCACTGTCCTTCAAAAAGCATTCAGTACAGACCGAAGTATTAATTTGTACAAAATTAAAAGCTGAGCCTAGTTTGTGCTGAAGCTTTTAGCACCTTTGTCCTGCTTCTGTGATTCTTAAATAGTTCTTCACCCTCTGTGACTGGAGAAAATGGAACAGAAGGAGAAAGCAAGGAGTATCAGGTGAAAATTAAACTGGGCAAGGAGTTTAAAAGGGGAGCAAAGGCACCACTGTGTCATGGAAGCTAAGCTGTAAAGTAGTTTTTTCAGCCTTCTCTGACCTAGACTCTGAAGCCTACCTGATACACCAGGTGGAGTCATATTTTATTAAATTACCGCTGGAGTTACATTTCATTAAATTACTGCTGCCATGCCTGTAAACTTCAGACCAGATTATTAGACTCTTTAACTAATCCAAATTAAGAAAAATGGATACTGCATACACACAAATTTCTTACTTTCAGTTGCTCGGACTTGACAGACAAGCTTCACACTTAAGTCCTTAGTGCAACTCCCTTTATTTCTCTCACAGTTATAAAAAGGCATTTTCTTATGCAAAGTTTACTGAGGTTCTGCATCATTTATGCAAGAGAATACAGCAAAGCTATGCAGTGAGTGTACCTGCAAAGGGAGAAGTGCACTTTGACTCTTCAACAGCCACTCACTGAAGACGTGGACAACGAAACTCATAACCCTGAACTCTATTTGTTCACCACTGACTAACACAAACCCAAAAGCTATTACATTATTGTCTATCTTGTTGACTGAAATCCTTCCAAAATTCCTTGTTTATACCACCATCAGCTACTTACACACAGAAGTACCAGTTAGTTATGGCACTTGACTAAATATAAGAAACATAATCACCTTTTAAAGCAGCTTATCAAACTTTTACACTCAACTCTAACAGCATGCCCTCCCTCCCTGCCCAGCACTATTCAGTGATTTCAGTCAACCACAGTTTTTAGAAAACAATTTCTATGCTGCACCTGTGCCTCCAGAACGAGCTTCCTATGCCAGGTCAGGTATGACTACACGGCTCCACACTGGGGTGGGCACACAGTCTGAATGCAAGAGAAGCAATGAAGGGCTTTCTGCAGCTTAATGGTTTGAACCTTGGGCAAAAAAACCTGAGAACCACCTGCCAGACTGGTTATTCCCTGTTGTGCCATGTTGGTCCCTTTTCTGAAAGAAAACACCCAAAACATGTGAACCAGGTGGTAAGTATATGCAGCTCCACTGAGGGATCCACAGGTATCCATACTTTTTCTACTGTTTTGCTCCTGTAAAAGCCATTGTATTATTAGGAAACCATATCCTACATGCACTACAGTATAAAATTAGAAATAAGATCTATTATTTTTGGAATCAGTTGTGTTTTCCTAAGCTCAGTCAAGATAAATGCAAAGTAAATACATTAACTATGCCGAGATTTTTTAATTGTTATTTGATCCATTTTAAATAAAGCTAATAACTAAGGCAACTATGGTTTTAAAACATTTCCTTTAGTACCTATTTACTGCACAACAATGTTGTTGTGTGCTTCAGTTTATAAACCACCTCTTGTAAAACAAAACAAACCACTTATGAAAATCCCAGGTGCTTTTATAGCATCACTTCATCATCTGGGCACCTTCAATTTTCTGGTGTTTTGTTTTCACAATTCTCCTTCCAAGGCAGTGCAGTTTAAGAAACTAAGTCTGAGCACTGATTGACACAGGGTCAGTAACTACTATATGCCACCAGCTGTATATCAATCTTTTCATCTGAACAACTGAACTTCTGTCAACCAATTCCTAATAAACTATCTTTTTAGAAGACTTCATAATAAGAAGAAACTAACTGAGTTTTTTTCTAAGTTCAGCGTTGTATACTGTGGAATTTCAGCAGTGTCCAGGGGAAGCACAAAATCCTCATCCATTGTAAGACAAATTATCAGTCAAGAGCTCCCAGTGACCGACCCCAAAAGAAGGGCAGTGAGAGACAGTGCAGAGATACAAACTCCTACAGTAGCTCCCCAAATTGCAGAAATCATCTAATCACAAACATGCCCAGAAAAAAGCAGCTCATGTTTAAGCACCATAAGCCACATCCCACCCAAGACTGACATTTTCTAGGAGGTTTGGTATAAATCAGGAATTTACATGACAACAGGAAGCTAAGCACAGATTTGTGCTATTTATTTCTGAGTTTCTAACAGTTGAATTTGTTTGAATTTTTTCTTCTAAGAGAAATTTCCCACGCTCAGGAGCTTGCCTGCCATGATAAAAAGTTCATGACCTCTAAAGAAACTTTCTATTTATACCTCAGCTTCTCTCTCGGATTTTTGAGATCTTTTATAAATGTAACTGAAACGTACATGAGCAGCAAAATCAGCAGGCAAATGCTTTTACTTCTAAGAAGAGTTCAGAGAGGTGAACTCGTTAACATTGTGCAGGGTCACCACAACAAAACTGAAAAGACTGACTGAACGCCTGTACTGTGTTGTACTACTCATGTAATTAAGTATTTCTGAAAGAAGGGATTTACTTAAATCAAGCTGGTGGGTAATTATTATGCCCCTGTAAATATCATATGAAGCCACAAACCTGCTTAGCAATAGCACTTCACAGAACCACGGATATTGGGTAAGGGGTGTAACAAACACCTCACAAGAACTGAGATCTTCCAGCTCAGCTACCTTTGCTCCACACAAGTGTACCTACCTTGTAAGCTGAAACAGCACTAGCTGTCACCAGCAAAGACAAGAATCATCAGGTCCAATTGCCTTATTACAGTAAGTTGTATCTATATTAATTCTATGCTAACCTTCCCCCAAAACAGTGAGACTAGTGTGTTTGCTTAACTTCTCATTTGCTAGGATTTATCTAGCAGAAAACAGGCTCATTTGGGATCCATTTTAAAGGCTCCTTTCTCCTCCCACCCAAATATCCTTAATCTTTCAAAAGATGGCTTTATTTTTATCTGGATTCCAATAAGACACCATTGCCACTTAAAAAAAAAAAAAAAGGAGTAGTCTCCTTTAGCTCGAGAGTCCCCAGTTGTCACTATTTTTATTTTTGTGCCCAAGAACACACCTGTACAAGCACCAACCAGCCCCAGCCTCCACTGTGCCAGGCAGGGGAGGGCAGAGCACCAAGCTGGCCAAGGAGCTCACATGTCGCAAGCAGCAGATTTCAAACTCAAATTATGGAGCAGCTGAAGGGTTCATGGGGAAATCTCACAGGGCTCAAGAGGTTTGCCTTCTTAACTACTGCTGTGGATAAATTCCCTGTGTTTAGGTTCATCTCTCAACTCAAAAGTGCTGGAGTCCACACCACAAACGTGGTGATGTGGGAACAGCAATCTATGGTCGCCTGGATGAGAACATTATTACAGAGCAAATTAGGGTGTCAATTATAAAACAGGGCAGTTCCCAAAGAACATGCACTTGTGCTGTTCCACATACCTGGTTTAGGAAGGGGCATAAGAAAGAGGACGAGCTGCGGAGGGGGTCGGACAGCGCTGAGCGGGGTCACACCTGGCCAGGAGCTGCCGAGGCCTCGCACAGGCTGGGCAGGGGCCGCTCCAGGGGCAGGCCCGGGGGACACCCGGGCAGCCAGCCGGGATTATTGTGCGTGTGGGACGGGGAGACACGGGACAGCGGGACGGCAGCTGTGCGTGTGCCTCAGGGAGGGACGGCAGCTGTGCCTCCGGGAGCCCCCCTCTAGCACCAGGAGCAGCGAGAGAGGGTTCGGCTCTAGTTTTCAGCGTCACCCAAAGTGCGAGGCAGGACCACCGACAGCACGGAGCACACGGGGCACAGACACGCGTCCGCACCCGGGCGGTGCCGCCGCACGGGCTCCGGGAGGGCGGCACGGGCAGGAGAGCGGGCACGGCGGCTGGAGAGGCCCCGTTCCCCTGCCTGGACCCGCTCCCCGCGGCGCGGGGGACCTGCCTTGCCCTGCCGGCCCCACACGCGGCCGCAGCCCGGCCGAGCTCAGCCCCGCGCCCCGAGCGGCGGCCCCGGCCGGGGACACCCCGCGAGGGCGGCCCCGCACGGTCCTTACCCCGCCGTCATCACCACGTTGTAGATAACGAGGTAGCCCGTGGCCAGCGCGCCGGGGCCCTTCCTGCGCCGCGCCTGCTGCCCGCCGTACCCGTTGTCCGCCCGGCTCCCGCCGCACCCGGCCGCCGCCATGTCGCGGCTCCCGCGGCTCCGCCCGCTCCCGGCGCCACCGCGGGGCGGGACTTCCCGCCGTGCCGGGGAGCTGCGCGCAGCCGCCGGGAAGGGCAGCGGTCCGCAGGGAAGGGCAGCGGTCCGCCGGGAATGGCGGCGGTCCGCAGGGAAGGGCAGGGGTCTGCAGGGAAGGGCAGCGCTCCGCAGGGATGGGCAGTTGTCCGCGGGACACGGGTCCAGCAGGAAACGGGTGCCCCCGAGCCGGGCGCGGCGGGGCCGCCTTCCCGGGAAACCCACTGGGTGATGATTCCCGTCCGGGGATCAGCGATCTGTGTGGTCGCTTTCTAGAGACCGCTCAAAATGCCCCGCTTCAGGGAGAAATAGGTCTGCCGTGTCCTTAGGGGGCATCAGTAGTGTTAGTTGTCACGGTCGGGTTATTTTTGGAATATTTAGTAGGTTTTCATCACTTTTATGGTTTATTCTAGAGAGGAGAGGACTGAGAAGGGATGTCATTTATGCATATAAATGTCTCAAAGGCGGGCGCCAAGAGGATGGTTACCAAGCTCTTTTCGGTGGTGCCCAGCGACAGGATAAGGAGCAATGGCCATAAACTAAAACACAAGAAGTTTCACCTCAACATGAGGAAAAATTTCTTCATGGTGGCAGAGCTCTGGAACAGGCTGCCCAGGGAAGGCATGGAGTCTGCCTCTCAGGGGACATTCCAAACCCACCTGCACACATTCCGGTGTATCCTGCTCTAGGTGACCCTGGCTTGGCAGTGGGATGGACTGGATGATCTGCAGAGGTCCTTCCAACCTGAACAGTTCTGTGGTTGTGTCTGTGAATAAGCTGCTGAGCACAGTTCTGGCTGTAACTCATTTCCTGCTGAAGTTCCACACAAGAGCAAAGCCTGCAGAGCGTTAACTTTCCCAGCAACACACATTCAAGCATCCTGCTTGGGGCAGACAGAACTGCCTTTCTGGAGAGCTATAATGGAAGAATTTTTATTTTTTTTCCCTTACAGAAATTGTAAACACTCTCTGGGGTTACTTCTTGACTTCCATAAACAATTCTCAGTTTATTTCCCATGCATGTCATGGTGCAGTCCCTTTATGAGCAGTGCAGAATAATAGCATAAGCCTCACTTCCCATCCCAGCAATACATGTGTATTTATGTGGCCTAATAAAGTCATGGCATTACGTCTCTTGCAGGCAGTAGGGCTCAAAGTGCAAAGATGATTGATGAGAATTCCATTTTCAAACACCAGTGTTTTAGTGCAATGTTTCAATAAATAAATTTTAGAGTAGCAAATCATTAATTATTCATGTGTGCAACTAAAAAAAAAAAAGCAATCTTTTCAAAGCCTGACAGTCACTGCAGAGGAGAGGGCTGTGAAGTTTGGTGCTGTCTTCCTTGTGAATAAAGGGAAGCAGCAATCCAGCAGTCTGCATGCCACACATGCAAGTAGCAAAGGTGGTTGGACAGGCCAGTCATTCAGTAAATTAAGTTTCTGCAAATCCAGAAACACGAGTACTGAAAAACAGAAGCCAGTCTGAAATTGTCCATGTTACTTGAGAAGACTGAATGTTATACAAAAGAAATAGAATTAAATGGTCCATCTTGGGCAGTACCAGTGTCTTGCATACCTCTGATACTGGGGATAATTTCAACTCTATGAGCCCCCGAGAGTGGCTTTCTGCAAACATACAAGAAAGACAAGATTTATAGAAAGAGGTTATGCCTTTTATTAGGCCAATTAGGATGGCTGGAAAAATGAGACGGGGTTTCAAGTATATAAAATATCTTTCTTTAGTGGAAATAGAATTCTGTTGTTCAAACAAAACAAAAAAATTTGAGGTCAAATACAGGTTGGAATCAGTTGCTCAGATCTGAAGTAGACACATATCATATAATTTTTGAAGTAGAAGTCATTATTTCCTGCAGACTAGAATGGATGTTAATAGGAAGGAACAAGGAGATGGTAAGCTCCTTGGGATATCCTTGGAGCAAAAGAAAAACATGCAATTTATAGGTTGTGGAACCCAAAAGGACTAGTAAAGTATGAGAGGGAGAGGAAAATCTGTGCAGGAACACCAATACTGAGTCTGTGGGTTTTGATACCCAGTACATGTACCCACAGACCTTGCTGTACCCACAGAGCAGCCCATCAGAGCCAGACCTTTTTATGCATGTGCCTACCTGGACAGAAATCAGCAGTCACTGTATAAAGTCAGGTACATTCACAAGACTGACGTGCATCTTGTAAAGATGACTGACGGGCTGAAGATTTGCTCAGAAACATATTGGTACAAGCAGGGTGTTTCACAATCTTTGCTTTAGGGAGTTTCTGTGTGGTCCTGCAGGGTCCGTAGTGTCTAGGACTGCACACGAGAAAAAGTCTGCATAAAAGCAGCACAAGCAGATTTGCCTTCATCTTTACAGCTTTTAGGAACATTGGTGTAAGTCCACATGTACAGTGAGACTTCTCTCATTTTTTTCTCTCTTGCTCTTATACTCCTTCAGATCTACGTTTCCCCACCTTAAGGGAATTCTCAGCTGTAAAACAAACCCACAGTTGTCATGGTGCCCCATCCACATTCCCACTGCTGATCATTCTGTGTGTGATGAGGGATGCGATGAGATGTGCAGAGCACATGGCTACGAGTGCCAGCCCCAGGCTGTACCTGGGGGGCAGAGCAGCCTCTGCACAGCACCAGCCTGCACTGACAGGGCAGGAGAAGTGCAGCAGCAATACAGAAGTCAGGGAGGCTTCACTGTTACCACCTCATCCATTTGTGTGCCCAGCAGCTCTCAGGGCAGAGCAGGAGGAGACGCGTAGCCAAGGAGAGCGCGGTAGCGCCTGTAACAGAGTATACGAGGCGTGCTTTGTGGTAGTATTTATTTAGGAACCGTGAGTAACTACAGCCGTAGCGGTCTCATCTTTGCAATTCTGATGGTTTAACAAATAGAGAGATCATTAGCATATTTTTATTAAGGTACAAAATACACCCCATTGTTGCCTAAAACATTTAAAAAAAAACAAACGTGAGGAAAGCTCTGTATGCTCTAAATCAGATTCACAACCTTTCTGTATAAGGAATTGTGGCAATACTGTGTTTAGTATAACGAGGTTTTCATCAATCGAAAAGGAAAAGACATGCTGGCAATCTGAACTTAGCAACAAAGAGTAAAGCAGTTAAAAACCATCGTGTCATCCACATTAACTGAGCTTTGAATGTAGAAGAGCAAATCATATGAAACACATACACAACTAGGTAATATCAAACAACCTAAGGTTGATAATGTACACACCTGTATTAAAGTACACTGACTACTTAATGGTGAGGATTTAAGGTAATGTTTTTTTTTAAAAGAGGTAACCTTTGAAATGCAAATGGTTGCGCTTTACACACAAAAAGTGGAAAAGAAAAATAATCACTTTTGGAATGATACATAGATATAAGACACACTGGTTTTGGATTGTGCATATCACCTTGCAGCCTCTGATATTACCTCTGAACAACAAAAAAAAAAAAATTAAAAAGTGCCAATACTGTGAAAGGAAAGCAAAGTTACTAAGTCTGAGTGCATTAACAATTTCTGAGAAAAAAAAAAAGGGAGTTGGATTTTTTTTTTTGGTTTTGTTTTTTTGCGCCTTTAAAAAACGCAACAGCCTTACTGGTGCAGGTTCAAGACAAAAACAAGACAGTCAAGCTCATAAGGTAGAAATAGGTCCTATATAGGTTAAGATTCTTTGGAAACTGCTAAGTATAGAGGAGTTTGTAATCCAGGCTACTATCTTTTCGGCTACTCCAAAAATCTGTGGGAGTTTCCAGCTTATCATCAGTTGAAATCTGTTTTGCAATTTCTAAATATATGCAAGTAAAACTTTAACTAACTTGTGATTCCATTCACACACATGCACAGAGAAGTCACTGATTGTGCAATAACCTGTTTTTTTCACAGCAGCATATATATGAATCATTATTAGACTGACCAGAAACACAGAAAATATTCTCAGTCTTTTATGTTTTCAGTCTGTTTCTTAAACAGGCAGCTGTAACTGCATGGAAGTGACAGACTCCATAAGGGAAAGATGACAAAGTGTGATCAGTTGGCTAAAAGCAAGATTAGGAGTATCTTGGGAAACCACCTGGATGTTTAATGTTTGCCAGTATTACAACAGCACTAACAGCACACTGACAAAGGGCAGCAAATGTGTTTGAAGTTAGGAGGACTGTGAGATTCTGCTTAAAGCAAATGAAAAATGAACCATGCCAACATACAAATTGCAATGCTGTCTGTGTCAAACCTTCCCTTATAGAAGACACAGCTCAGGGAGCAGCCTATTCCTTAGGACTGGAGAGATTCACTGCATCTCTGGCCAATGATTCCTTGTAAAGTATATCTTGGGGAGCCAACTTAGCTGGAGTTTTGGCTGAGGAAAGTGATGATGTGGAGCAATGAGCTCAGTAAATAGACTATTTTTCTTTAAGATGTTCAGAATATAAATGTAGTCTTGTTTTCCATACATTTGATTTTAAAAACAGACTGGGCAACTTAGTTGATGATTTGCTTAAAGTCAATCCAATCATGCTGGCAACTTAAAAGTGCCTGCTGATTTGAATTAATGCCCACAGATAAAGCAAACAGGTATCAACTGATCATGCTGAAAGAACATTCCCCCAAAGACCTACGTATCACACAAGGTGCTTTTGATAACTTGGTTTTCTGAGCCTTATAAGGAGAGTCTTTAAATATATTTTTTCTTTTTTTTTTAGCCTTGTTTCATTCTTCCTCCTCCTCATCTTCTTCTTCTCCTTCTCCTTCTTTTCCCATTGTTTCCACAAGGAGCTCTGCGGTGCACGTGGCTTCCCCAAGGCTGTTAACAGCTTTGCAGGTGTATTTGGCATCATCGTCCCCACATACTTCAGAAATAGTCAAAGAACAGTTCCCTTCCTCATCATAATCTATTTGGAAGTGACGGGACTCCTTGACAGGCTGATCATCCTTGTACCACATTACCTCAGGGTCAGGATATCCTGCAAGAGCAGAGAGAGAACAGCAACTGCAATAAACGGATATTAACTCACCCTTAATTCCTTTACACTCTAATTCCCTCTCTGTGTATGGACGTGCCAACATGTTGATGGACAAATATTTTATTGAATTCTATGTAAAATAGATGTAGATGATGCAAGGCTTTTTTCCTTCCCATTTACCTGAAACAACCTTATTACGAATAACCAAAATTGCAAGTGAGCACTGCAGTACTCGCTGGATTCCTCTTTCCACTCCTTTAGCAGTGCCAGCAGACACCTTTTTATGTGTCTCATCCAGCAGCCAGCGAGGGACTCCTGACAGTGTATTTGAGGCTCACCTTACACTGCAGCTTTTCTGGAAACCACAGTTCCCAACATCAAGATTTAGAATTTCAAGGGTAAAGCTGTTTTGGCTTACAACTACAATTTAATATCTTTCTCAGGTTGCTTTGCCATGGCTATTCCAAATCTTCCTCCTTCTAATCTGCTCCTTACAAACCAGCCTGTCCTGTACATGGCACTCCCATTTTCTCTCTCTGTTTGTTAGGATAAGCCAGGGAGTCTCAGAAAAACATTTTGATTATGCATCTCAACAGGAGTTTTGGAGCCTTTGTGAAGCAAATGGCTCTGCAAAGCCTCCAGAGCAGGGCTGTACAATGCCTGCTGGAGAACAATCCCTTATACAGTACTCTTGGCTGCTATAACAAATTCAAGGTTTGCCATCTCAGCCAAGTTCTGGACTGTGACGGGAGAATAACTTCCCACTGAGCAGAAATAAAGTGCAGCAATCCTTAATACACAATGACCATTACAGCAATACACTGGAAAGTTTGGAACATCAGCTGTGGTACATCCATCTGTTTTATTCCATGCAGTACTTGTGCACATACCCCTCACGCTGAGCATCCATCAGCAATAATAATCCATCCTCACATCTCCACTGTGAGGTAGGAAACATAGGCAGTGAAAGAGATTGGGAGCACAGAAACAAACAAGCAGAAGGTCAGTGAGGCAGTTTCTGAACCTCATTTTAACATCATAAATTAACTTGAACACATGCAGTATGGTACTGACTCTATCCCTTCTGTTTTCACAGCTCTTCTCTCCTAATTTCTAGTTTTCATCCACAGCTGAGATACAGAAGCTTCAATCTCATTGCAATAGAAGTGCCAGTGGTCTTGGCTTTCAGACTGCTGGGCTGACCACGCCCGTGCTCCTTAAGTGCTTTCTTATAAACTTATGCTTTCTGTCTGCATATTCCAGTCTGAGTTTTCTTTCTCGAACTCATAAATTTAAAAAAAACCCCAAACAACAATACAGTATTTTCTAGATGTGACTTATGTAACCAGAGCAATGATATTAATATACTTTTCAAGCACATACGCTGTTAGGGACTTTGCTTTTAATACAATGTATGTATGGCTTAAAGTTATCTTGAGGCCATCTGAAATTTGTCTGTCATTTCAGAGAAGTGACTTCCTATTAATTCTTGGTCTCTGCTTAGCAGTCTCTAAGAGTATACTCTTTCAATTTATGGCAATATGTTGCATCTTGTTTTTACTGTTTCTACCCTCAAAAATCATATGACAGTTCCCACTTGCTATTCTGAATTAGTGATTCACACATTGACTTTTGTAGATTTCTGTTCTATGGCAAGCACAGAACAAGTTCATGCAGCTCCAGATAATTTCTGTTATTGCAACACATTCATGCTGTGACAGGCAGATGTTGGTAAAGAAGAATGGCACCAACCCAACAACAACACAGAAAAAACCCCTGAAAAAGTCAAACTGCTCAATGCAGAAAACTGGCAAGGAAGGAAACAAAGAAACAGACATGCTTATTCAAAGTACCTTCAATTTTGCAGTCAAATCTAGCAGCACTTCCTTCCACAACCTCCAAGTCAAGGATCTTTTTAGTAAAATATGGCTTTACATGGGGCTTTTCTTCAGCCACTTCTTCAAGGAAAGCATCTGCAGGAGAGTGAAGAATAGGTAGTTAACAGTTTTACAGGGCATGTTCTCAAAAGATGCATTTTAATTTTTAATTACCAGATGGTAATTAAAGCATCTTTTATTTCACTTAATTTTGTAAGACAATCAGGACAGCGAGGACTTTGGCTGCTTAGTTTTGTGCCAGTCTTTTGCAGCTGGACAAAGATTCAGGCCATAAATAGAAAGAAGTTGACTTGCAGGCCACCATGCTACGCATTGTCAGTATTTTTTTCTTGAATTTCTTTCTAACCAAACCTGGGCTTTTGCTACTCAGGGGAATAAACCAGCTCCACTTGTGTCAGGCCCACAGTCTGTGTGGATTTGTCAAAATTACTTGCTTGATTCTCAGCAGTGTGAAACATTTGCACCTCTGATTGTTACAAACCACAAATCCACATTTTAGCTGGGGATGTAGGGGAATAATGCAGATACATTATTTTTTTCCCTAAATGCCCAGTCTGAGGCGCATGGTTAATGCAGGATATGTGTCTTGGTTACAGCAAGTGTTAATACTTTATTGCTTGCTCGCTTGCATGAGAAGGCAATACATCACTGTCGTCTTTGTATAAACATGCATTCCCAAACTCAGAGAAAGTGCAGCTGACAAATCTGCCTTAATTCTTTGACTTTAAAAAGAGAAGAGTTTACTGCCTGTACTTCTACTGGGATATTTTGAGTAGCAGAACAATATAAGTACAATTAATTTTTGAGAGATTTCTTTAAAAAATAGGAAGATAAAAACAGAGAGAGAGAGACAGTGAGAGAGCAAGCAGGAATATCCAACTCAGTGATTGGTCTCTAGCATTTTGCTAAAAGTTTCAGTAAGATTGATTCAGAGAGACGTAAAATTATGGTGCAGAAAAATTCCTTACCTTCGTTCTCTGCTTTGTCTGCATTTATAGGGCTGGTAGGCGAGCTCCCAGAGGCCTTCCTCCCACTCATACCAGAAATCATTGCCATGGATGACAGTCTTCCTATTGCTCGGACAGCATGGCCTGTTTTCTAAGACATAACATAAAAGGCTTCTGATCAATCCAGTCCAACAGGCATGTGATTTTCTGCAACAATCGTGCTTCGGACAAATTATCTGGGATCTCTGCAAACCTCACTGGAATTGTTGGACAAACTGCTTATATATAGCTCTGTTGTTTTAGGAGAGACAGAGCAGGCTGGACTGAATTACCAAATTTAGTTGCAGATATAAACTTCCCCTGATGAACTCATACCTAAATGAATGTCTCTGTTAGCTGCGGATAAAAAGCGCTGTGCGAGAGGAGGGCCAGCAAGAGAGCTATGTCCTGTTAAACTGGAACTGAACTCTGGTGGGGGACGGCTCTCTCCACAGCCACATGGGCTGGACTGAGCTTCATCAAAGGCGAATAACGAGCTAATATGGAATGAATGAGAAAGTACCATCTGCATGATGGAAGCAGACCTCTGACAGGATCGAGGACCAACCACCAGCATACTAAAATATGCTCAAACTACGCTGGCTTTAGTACGGACACTTGTATTTCTGTACAGCTTGCATGAGGTCCAAGAAACATGTACAGTAGAACATAAAAGGAAATATAAGGTAGATTTATATAAATTAATATTTTGTAGGCTGGATGTAAGATTTCACACAGCAGCTCCTCTAGCTATCAGATGGATAGCAGCACAGATGGACCTGCTACAACAGTCCCAGCATTAAGAAAAATGAAGATATGAAGACCAAATAGGTCAAAGAAAATTATTAAATCAATATGACCAAATCCATGAGAAGCTTGAGGCTCCAACAGGACAGAACTACTGGCTCAGCAGCATGAAACTACCACAAAATAAAGTGTCTTTGCAGAGGCCAGGTGGATAAATTTTACCTGAACTGTTCATGTTTCTTGAGGACCACATAACCCCCCGTTCCTCAGTGGCATGGAGAGGGGAGGGAAGAGAGATAGGCATACCCCGAAAAGAGTAGGAAAAACCATACTTGAACTGATATGCCTTTTAGCAGCCTGAAATGGAATCACCACATGCAACATATGTGCAGCTGTGCACCCTCCCACTGCTCGATGCAGAAACCAAACCCACTGTCCTGCATTCACACTCTGGCCACATCAGAGCTTTCACCAGCAGCAGAAACCACCTGACGTGACGCGTTTCTCAGAATCATAAACATTAAAAATAAAGAGACTTATTAAGCTATTGAGCCCAATTCCGTGTCCTCTTCATTACCTGCCATTTTCTTCTGGCCATATATTTCTTCATCCTATCTTTGGAAAGTTTTTTGGCTTCCATGTTTTTGGTGTCTTTTTGCAGCCAAGGATGCTGAAGACATTGAGTACAATTGAAGCGACTCCTGTTTTTACATAAAAAGACCTGTCAGTGTTGCCAGTAACAAGAGGCGAACCTACCTGCTGTAACATTGTTTTGTGCTCTATTTTCTGGGAGCTGACTTTTCTGTTTCCTAAATTTAGCAACATAAATCACATGGCCCTGCTTTCCCAGCCCTGCTTACTTCTTAAACTCACTTTCATAATTTCTGTAGATATTTTTGAGAGAAAACTGTGCAATTTTAAGTGTTGATAAAACATTATAAAACAGAGCAGGAAAAGCCATATGTTTTAGGCATGGAACACATAGAGCAGAGCCACAGTGTCAGTGATTCAGCTACTTCGTGCTGGCAGAGCCCCATCCCAGATCTTCTTTCTTTCACTTACAGAGATTTCTCTGTCCCACCACTTAATACCGACCCGAATATCTAAAAAACCAGAAATGTCCAAATCTCACAAGTCACACCCATTCTTCACTTTGCTCAAGGGCACAGATAAATAACTCTCTGTTTTCCATCCATCCAATTGGTAACTCATTAGAAGAATTATGTTTCCTCTCCTTGCTCTGTTCAGGCACTACTGCAAATAGGGCTTCCAACTCTGATATTTTTTTTCTCGCCCAATTACTGCATTTATAGGAAAGCTGCCTACTTAGAGGTACCACACTTAAAAGCAACACATGGCAAAAAATTGCAACCCATTCAGATCAAGACAGGACATGTCATGCAGGAGTCTGTGTCACGAAACAGAGGAGATCAGGGTGGCCACACAAAACCTCAGGGTGCATCTTGCCCAAGGGAAGGGAAGAGATCGTAAGCAGGTGCTCCATTCAGCCCCTGCTCCCTGTGGTAAAACAAGCGAGCGCTGCACGCACAGACAGACGGGCACGCAGAGCTCCTTATAAAGTAGCGCCAGAGGTGCTGCGGCCATGTGGAGATTCACAGTGGGGAAACACGAGCTACAAGCTCAGCTAAATGCAAACACAGAAAGTGTATCAAGTCCAGCAGCTTTACTTCATGTCTTTCTTCAGCAGATTGCTGATAAAGTCCTTGGCATCGTCAGAGATTTCATCAAAAGCCTCATCATCGAAGTCCCACGTTGCTGAGGTGACGTTGGCGAGGGTTTCGTTGTCATTGTCACCCATGAAAGGAGAAAGCCCGCTGACCCTGGGGGTAAAACAGACACACAGACAGATACAAAACAAGCCGTGTCAATTTGCAAATTATTGCAGGAGTGAGTTAAAATCGTGTGACATCTCCTATACTCAGCAGCTCTTTATCAATAAAAGCTCCCTTTAAAAACATAACAAAAAAAAGGAGAAGGACTCGAAGCTAACTAGTCTTATGGGAAGGAAACCAGAATTTTGTCAGCAAAACTGAAAGGCACATTTTTCTTGTTTCTCTTTTCCCCAAGACATTTTTGAGGAGAACTAGAATTAGGTGAAATTGGAGCATACTATTTTGTTAAATGGCTTGTCTAGTCCTACATAAGTAATCCTGGAACTTTCACATCAAATTCAGTTGAATATCTTTTTTTTTTTCTTTCCTGGCACTTTCACAGAATTACAGAATTATTAGGGTGGAAGGGACCTCTGGAGATCATCTAGTTTCAGAGTGACTTTGCTGTCTTTACTGTCAAACCGAGGTTTTTTTGTACATTTTGTTCCATTGACTCCTGCAGAGAGAGCCCAAGAAGAAAGATGCACAATGAAATCATGAAATCCACAGGGCTATTCTGTAAACAAACCCACCCTGGATTATATAGACAGATAAAACAGTGCTACATCACTGCAGGCTGTGGAGTTATGCAGATGCATCCAAAAGTAATTTGGTCTTTATGTTCTCAGTCAATCATGATGATGCATGAAATGGAAATAATGCTCTCCTAGCACCTACTTGAGCTTCCAAGGCTTTTTACTCAACATAACTGATAAATTGTCAGTGAAAGGCAATTACAGAACATCATGGTGTCATTTTTGCAGAGTATTTTTCTCCAGTGGAGCATTATCCTTTATTATACTATGCCTTTGTGAATCTGGATACCTTTGATGCCTCTATATCACACTTGCAGTAAAAACTTTCAGGTGAAAGGTTGCTTATTCCTTAGAACTACAAGTTAATCGGTTTTCCTGGTCTTCCTGGCACACAATTTACTGAATAATCTATTCTTCACAAAATTTTACAGACTTTATTTGCTTTCTCTGTACAATTCTGTTAATCAATTAAAACAACCAGTTACATTTCAACAATAATTTCATTTAAATATGGAAAAATAACTCTAACTTATTAGGGCTCTGAAAATACTATACAGATATCATACTATATGAATATTGTGATGCCACTGAACATCACAGAACAGACTGGTAGAAAAAAAGACTGAGGTCAAATAAAGTAAACTATAAGATTAATAATATAGAATAATCTCCCCCTTCAAAGTTATTTTGCTTCTTTTTTTTTGCCTCTAATTACATTCAAAATCTGATTTGGAATTTGTTCCTGAGGATTTTATTTCTATAAGCAAAGCAGAAACACACACTCTTTGAAGTCTCAGACAGAGCAGATACTAAATCTTTTACCATTTCTGGAAGTTGTGTGCAGTACAGCAGACTCCAGATCTTATGTGTATACTTCAGAAACTTGTTAGTAATAATACATGAGATGAAGATAAAAGGTTTGTTTATTCTCAGGCAGAACAAGGTAAATTAGAACAGAATGTATTTGGTGTCTTACTTTCCATTATATGGGGTGCATTCAAATGCAACAGTGAAGATGATTTTGTAAATGTGTAAGGTGGCATAAACCTATTTATGAAGATATAACAGTCACAAGTTACTGAAAGCTGAAAGACTGACATGCAGAAAATGCTCATATAAACTAACTTTACCATGACTGTTCTCTGTGTTTGACACTTACTTTACTGGAAGAGGGAAGGTTTGTGTCTGACAGCACTGCAGAGCTGGCACAGCTGTGGCGCAGTGAGAGGCTCTGCTCTGCCCTCACGGCCAGCAGGTACCTCAGTGAGGCAATCAAAATCTCTGTCCTGGAATCCACAAAGCGTTCCTGCGGGGCCTTAAACCTACCTCCACTCCAATAGCTAAGCATTTTCTTATTTATGGCAATGTCATTTTTCTCTATAACATTTTTAGAAAGTGCAAAAATCTCATGCAGACTGCACTTCTGATTTCAGTGCAAAGTTGTCTCTTTTTTGACTTTGTAGTAAGTACAATAATCTCTCAGCCAATTCAGTGGCTTAGACAATGACAGGTCTGTGAAGTATTTTTATAGTTCACTGACAATAGAGGAGATGCACATCTGCATCCAGTTAAGCTTCCAGAGGACACACTTGGGTAGCCAGAGCATTAACAATCCCATTTCCCTTCAATACTTGATTGAAGTATGGCAAAGGTGACCTTTGCGTAGTATTACCACAAATAGTGTTGTTGCAGCTCTTGTGCTATGTTAGACAATATTTGGCCTATTTCCAGAGATTAAAGATGCATTATTGAGAGATCGTTTGCATGCTAAAAAGACTGCTATAGGTACAGAGACACTGCTTCATGTGGGAACACCACTGCTCCACACTGCCATAAGAGGCAGTGCTTATAAAGACAATCTAAATTTCTGGGCAAAGGAATACTGCATGTCACACACAGTTTAAAGTTCTTTAATTATTTGTAATTTTTTTTGTTTGGTTTGGTTTTTTTTAATTTTTTTTTTCATTTATTTTAGAATTGCATGACAGAATTATCTGATAAAATCTTAAACGCTGTGGTAGGATTGCATTTGGTAAATCACCAGGTGGTTAGCAGTTAAGCCTCCATTCACTTTGTCATTTCCAAACATCAGTGTAACAGTTCCCATTCAAATGTTTCAATGAACCTATTTTCTGAATGTGCTTCTAAAAATTTATAAGGCTAAAATAACTTTCTCTCTACTAAAGTTTTACACTCTGAATCAGTTGCATTGTTGTGGAAATACTTCTAAGGAGAACTAGATCCTTGTCCATAGTCAGAAAACAAAATCCAGCAACTAATGTAATTACAACCAGAAATTCTTATCTTTAGCAGAGATTTCACTGACTGAAGTTTTGGTTGTTCATTTCTTAATAGCCATTTAAAGTAATAATGGCCCAGCAACTCTTTTGACAGCTAATGGAAACAATTTCTTTTTGGAATGCTTAAGTGATAAAGATGAGCTACTGCGCTAGAAAATTAACTCTGTGCTTACACTGCGAAGTTACTGTTAGACAAGCAGCAGGTTGTTTACTGAAAACATTCTTCCAGCCACTCAACCAGGCATCTTCCTGGCATGTTAAGAACTATTTGTTTAGAAAATCTTTCAGAGTTTCCACTTCTAAATAAAGAAGAAATATATTTTATCCTGTAGAAGTTCCTTAACGTTTATTGGTCTGTTGTTACAAAGCTCTGAGTGCAGACTTAGAAACGTTAAGATCAAAAGGGTCCAGTGTGGACACCAGTATCTGTGCCTGTGTAACAAACACCATGGCATTTCAACTGGAGATCTTTGCATTAAGACTCCCACTAAGCCAGGGAAGATGACTTTGCTGCTTGTCCCAAAATGTCAGACTCTGAGCGTTACTCTGCAGACAGAGCTTGCAGCAGCAGCTGACTGGGACTGCTGGCAATGAGCTCCTCCTCACAGTCCTTGCCTTGCATTAGCAGTGCAAAACAAAGTAACCCGTCTCAGTATGGAAAGTAATATCTGCTTCTGATAAACCTGTGCACGGCACATCAAATAAGCACAAAACGCCTGCAGCCTGGAGATCATGTAGTAATTTCATTCTTTTACAAGTGCAATAAAACAAATAAATAGTGTCAGGCTACTTTGTGGGGAACACACATCCATGGGACAACACCACTTTTTCCTTAGCTGAGCGCTGACTGACTCCCACACTGGTTGTCTCCAGGAGAAGAGACCACTAAACCCATGAAAAGAAGAAAGCTCACTGCTGAAGCAAGGGTGTTACGCTGTTCTCATCCTTGTTTCACATGCCCACTGGATTACTGAGGAACCACAATTTGCCAGTGCCACAGAACAAATAGAACATTTTCTTTTGAGCAGTACCATCTTGACATTAAGGCCTTCCTAAATTGCTTTAAGGAAAGAACAAGGAGTGTTCTTACATCTTTATATTAAGGAGGCATAAATTTTTGATACAACATGGGGCTGAGTGTAAGCCAGTATTGTGTCTTGCCTTATTGAAGTTCCAAGGCAGCACACCCAAAAGATGAACGATGCCGAAAGATCTTTCAACCAACCCAAACTGCCAAACAAGGCAGGAATAACAGCAGTGGTGAACAACACAATAAATAAAAAGGAAAGGGAACAAATGTTTGAAGAATCAGGGTGAGTGCAATTAGGAAGGTGCTGAAGAAGAAGAGTGTACAGCAAGATCAAATGTGATATTAAAACACAGCCTAAGATACAGTATATTAAAAAATATTAATTGACAGAGATGAGCTATGCTGCAAAGATACACTGCCTGGCACTGATAAAGTGAGAAGAGCTACTGGAAAGCAAGCAGAGGTTTGAATCAGCCACAGCCAATTCCTCCCTGAAACTAATCAAATCCTGTGGAGCCAGAAGGAAAAGGGCTATCCACATTCAATGTACGTACATGCAGTGCTGAAAGCTTAGACTGAAAATTGGTTTGAAATAAAGATAGAGTTTAGAAATTGTTTCAGATTACTAAATATTGAAAACACTTACTATCCATTAGAAAAGAACTAGAACTAGAAAAAAATCCAATAAGCAAATTCAGCAATGCCCAGAGAATGAATTCTTTCCAGAAAGAGTTGGAAAGAATTCAGGAGGTTTAACCTTCATTAGATAAAGGTTAATGTAAATGCAAAAAGAAATTCTGAAATAGACATAAATGGAGATGATATACAGAAGCTATAATATTTGTGGCCTGTTATTTCTAAGGCAATAGATCAACTTAAGTATGTGGGACAGTACTGTGATACAGAACAGGACAGAGAACAAGATAAAAGTGGAATATAAAAAACCTTAAAGTGCAGAATACAAACACGGAAATTTAAGGAAGAACAAAGACAGATGAAGAGACAGGACTGAATAAGTTATCCAGGAAGATTTAAAGGATTTAATGTATAGCTTAGAAATGTGGAAAGGGAACCCATGAACTGTAGGATAAATTAAGTCAGTCATGCCATAAGGAAGACAGATGCAGATCCCAAGAGGGAGTGTGATATCTGTACTTATGCCTGCATAGCAGAGGGACTGGAGAGGGGGTTTGCTGCAGGGTTTCGTCAGAAGTGCTGTCACCCTGCTTCCTACTGAAGACTACATCCTATTTATTCTTCTGTAGGGAAGACCCTTCACTCAAAGATCTCTTTAGCAGCTCTTTGCTAACCCTGGTTTGTATTCACTGTTGTGCAGCACATCATGGAAATACAGGCACTTTCTAGGCAGGTTACAGGTCTCTCAGCACTCTGGAATCCCACCTTAAAAAGAGATGTTATGTCAAGTCATGCAGTAGGTGCTCCCTGCTGCTTCACTTAGATCACATGGTGGACACAGCAGCCTTGGGCCATCAGCTGCCTGTAGCAGACCCGCCCTTGAGTGCAGTGCTGCTGCAGCGCTCGCCTCTGCCTTCATGGCCCCACTCACCATGGCAGGGAGACAGGGTGCAAATGCCAAGTTACAAGCACAGTGATGGAACATGAGGCAGACAATAAATGAGTGAGTCTTACACTTGGTGCATGAGATTTGGCAGTTCTGAGCTTACAATCAAAACAGGAAAGCAGAGCTACAAGTAAAGAGATATGCAGTTCTCAATGACTTTTATTTGCATTCTGCAATGATGATGTGATGGTCCATTTTAGATAATGGCTCATAGCTGTGAGTCTGTAAAAATAGCTGGGCTTTAAGAAAGTTAAGACAGATCAGGAACCTGTCACTCTGGGGTGGAGAGGGAAAGTCCAAGTGGTGACTCACAGGTCTTCCCTAACTTCTATTACATTATTCTTACGGCAAGAAAGACAAAAGCTGGTTATTACTGCTAATCACTATGTGGCAACAGCTATGCATCGAAAAAAAAGATTTTCATTATGTTTGTGTAATGTAGTTTTCCCCTCATGAGCGGTTAAATGAGCTTAAATACACCTCAGCAAACAAGTAATTTCTTAATATATTTCACAAGGCATATCAGGTCAGCTGCGTCAAGTGTAACACCACCCCAACCCCATCAGCTGGGTGGTACAGCATCCAAATATCTTGCTTCTGGTGGCACAGAGAAACTGGGAAGAAGCAGTTCTGCCAGTGCTGGCAGACTAGTGTTTGGCAAGACATTTCACCTTTTCTTCATCTGTTTCACCTGCTCCCTTTGCTTTGTCTACTTAGATGATGCCGGTGTTCCCCAGCACGGACTGTACCGGAGCAGCAGCCCTGGCTCCATGCCTTAGGAGCACACCACTGCCAACACCGATTTGTGCCTTGCTTGTCTGTCGCTGCCTGTACGGGGAACACACGGAAACTCGTCACACACTTTAATAACAAATGCCAGCAAAAGACGCGGAACTCCCCAAAAGGGTGCGTAACGCTGCGGCCAGAGCTCCGCTCCCCAGGGTGCAGGAGGCCTCCAGAGGGCACTGCAGCACTGAGGGAGTGCTGGGCTCCATGGATGTGCCCGGAATCGCCATCCTGCCTTCCAGGAGCCTGCAGATCAGGAGACCTCAAAAGCCAGAGAAATGGATTAATTTGTCTTCCGAGTGCTGCCTGTGTGGTCTACATTATTTGAACTACAGAATGATCCAAACGAGCTTTCAAGATCTAGAAAGAAGTGCTGGAAGTGAATGGAAAATAAAAGTCCTGTAAATAAACTGGCAGAACAAAGCGACCTTGAAGAGTGTAGCACACTTCACATAAGAAACAGAAGATAACAGAAATATTCAGAGTCTTTGCTGGGAGTAAGAGAGAGTTGATGTAGTAGCTTTTGCACAGGACGTGTAAGGGAATTATGTTGCTTAGTTTGGAAATGAGAAGAGCATGAGAACAAGTATAGGCTCCTGAAGCAAGCAGGAATGCAGTAAGACCAAGGAAAGATGAGGCAAACAACTGTGCATTGCCAGGTGTCAAGGAGCAGGGTAGCCAGGGCAGTGGAGACTCTTTTATTAAAGGAGAAGGGCATGGAGAGGAGCCTTTTAAAAGAATGAGTGAGAAGCAAGTCTGCTGTTTACTTACTGCTGAAGCTGGAGTGAGGAAGAAAGAACTATGCTCCAAGCTGAGCTTTTCTTTACACTTGTTTATATGGCATCAAATATGTACAGTCACAGTGGGAGGAAGAACAGCAAGTGTGCTGTTCTAGGCATGGAGATGCTCTTTCCATATACATTTCTCTAGACTCATTGATGTTCATAAGCACGTGTTATCAAATCATATATAAAAATCAAATCTAATACTGAAATATGTAACCAAGAGCTGTAGCTAACCATCCTCTAAAATGCTTCCACAACCTCAATTCATGCTGCTTATAAAACGTATTTATCCAGTGGTTTGTGCTTAGTAATAAATTAAAATGCACTCTGAACAGATATGGTAATGCTGGGATACTTCAGTGTGTCCCACGAGACCCCAAAGTTTCACAAAAATTTTCTCTCTTTTAATAAAAGAATGGAAATTAATGGTTATTAGTGCATGCCCAAACATTTTTCTTTAATATCTGGAAGGGAAAAAATAGTTTAAAGTTAATAATAAAATACTGTTGCATTGTGTTTTTAAATGAAGCGTCGCCGGCTTGTGACGCAAGAAGTACAACACTAAATGGCTGAAGTTCTCAAACTGCCAGTTCTGCAGTTTACCAACCGCACCCTTCAGAGAACACAGAACTTTTATTAAACATGCAGGAGCTGGTAATTAGAATAGAAAAGGCCTGAAAATTGGAGAAAACTTCAGAAGCAGATGAAAATTTTGTATGTTCAGCGACTGACAGAATTTGTGCTAAAAATAGCAAAGGTACTCACAAAATGTAGCAGATAACTCCTATACTCCACATATCTGTTTCATATCCAATAGGTTCATAGTTTATAACTTCTGGAGCCACAAACTCAGGTGTCCCAAAGAGAACTTTCAGAGAACCTGCATTTTCTGTGAAGAATGAAAGAGAAAACCATTAACTGCTGCATGCAGATTTTTAAAACCAGTTATTCTCCAGTAACAGGAAAACCAGTCTTGCCCTTATATTTGTGATTTTTTAAAAGATCCTTATCAGAACTGCTGAACTGCTATTTTCTTAGCTGATACATGTATAGAAATAAAGATTTATTTATTAAGCATCCTCAAGCATATAGCACTGTACAATCACATAAGAAGGTTCCTATTGCAAGAAGCTTCCATAAGACCAAGTCTAAGAAAGAGGAAAAGTGTCACTGTTTAATTCATATTTGGATGTCTGAAGTATAAAAGGGTTTGAGCCTCCATCCCCTTAGCAGTTTCACAAGAGGATTACAGGAATCCAGTGTTAGACAGAAGTTAAAGTTTTCACAAATTATCCAAGACTTATCACAGCTAAGGGCCCTGGGTGTTGTGGTAAAAAGAACCAGTAGTGATAAAATTATAATAACAAGAAATAACTATTTCAATCCAACACATTTTTTTCTAGCGTAAATAGGAAAGAAAATCAATAGTGGGTTGCATGTCTCTGAAATTTGAAGTGGCACGGGCCAGCAGTGAAACAAGAAAGGAAACAGATGGACTTGGGCATGCTCTCAAAACTAGTCCTGCCTACAACCACACCTGTGGAGATGCAAAGTGGTGAAGGGGAAGCACAAATCATCAGCCTTCAGTCATCAGCTGCTCCAACCTTTTATTCAGCTGGCCTGTAGCACAGGTGTTTCAAATTTGTCTCTGCATAAAATTATCTACAATGAAGCACCTGCTACCAGCATGAGCTGAAAGAATAAGGTCATGAGACATGTGAACTCGCTTGTCATTTTTCCTGTGCTGGCCCACCAGTATTGCTTCACTGGAAAATACAGTAGTGAAGGTAGAAGAACAACCTGTTCATAATATAGTACTGCAAGTTTATTCTGCCAGTGTGCAACTGAGTGATAGGTCTGACTTCTAGTCATAGTGTGAAACACAATGTAAGTCACTAAGTTAGAAATTGTTAGGCAAAGTCAATGGGCTCATTTTCATCAATGCTCATTCTAAATAGGATGGAAGAAGAAAAGAACAAGAAAGATGAAGAAGGAAGAAAACTAAGGAATAGATTAGCGACGGGGGGAAAAACCCACATCCCAATAAAAGAATTGTATTATAAAAATATAAAAATGTCAGAAAATAAATTGTTTCTGACTTGAAACAGGTTTGGATTTAGGTCAAGAAACTCTTGTCCAGTCTGCACATGTGCCTGAGCAATCGGTATCTGCCTTCAGTGAGATTCATTGCATTATGTTTATCTTTTGTGCAAGAGTAGCATCCAGATTAGGCACAACAGAATGTCCTAGTGGGGGACAATTGCTCTCCCAAAGAGATTACCATCTAAACAAAACAGTTATGGATGGGAAGGAAAACAGATGTAGCAGAGTCCAATTCTGCTCCTGTTAAGGTTACCATGAGTACAGATATTTGCAGCTCTATAATCAAGAGAAAAGCTTAAAAAAACCCCAAATGATAGCAAATCAAAAGTTTTGAGAAGACTACAACAGAAGTGAATTGTCCACAACACTGAATCTTAATAGAATACTTTTATTTACCAGAACCTACTTTACCAGATTTTGCGACAGAAACGCTGATCTCAGCACTGACTCCACTCCCACACTCACCTCCACTGAAAGCTCTTAAGGCATTTCATGAAATGTAATCAAACACCTAAGGTAGTGGTCTTTTGAGGTGTGGAAATCCCCAATTTACCAAATGAAATCTGAAGGATATATGGGGTTAATAAAGATCTAACACTGTGCTTAAGGCAACTTTTAAGCACTACTGCAGCAATTCACTCATGGTCATACCTGTTTCCCATTTTAAATTCCGTGAAACCCTTTTTGCTCTGCTTAAGTATGGTTATAGTAAACTAATTGCAGAAGCCTTATTGTCACATGTTTTGCCTGTTTTCAGAGACCCCTCCATGCAGGGAGTACCCATTTCCAGACACAAGGACAGAACAATGCCTGGGAGCAGCTGCAGGAAATCACCCATATCCTCCCATGCAAGTTCACCAACATCAAGACCCTCCTGCCAGATCTCTGACTAGCCTTTAAAAAGCACATTCAAAAACTATTCCACAACATCCCTACAGTCACATAACCAGAGTTTTCTTATCCCAAAAACTAAGATCCTTTTTCTAGTGTCCAATCTAAAGTGACTTAGCCCAAAAGAAGGGCAATGTCTTCTTCACAGTGGCCATGAGGACAGAGAGATCACCCTTCCTTTTTCAAGTGCAAATGAGAAGCCCAAAATCCCATTTTTCTATTTGCCTTCTTTTTAAAGTCAACACCTACATTTTTTTTCAAACTGTCTTCATGAAAAGTTACTGAAATTTATGACAATGAACCTGTTTTCCAAAAGCCTAATCATGGTTGTCCAAATCTCAGGCTCAGATTTTCACATCCAAGTTTGGAGGCTTTTCTGTGCACTGTGTAAACTACCACAAGCCACTGTGTATGCAAAAGTCTGGTGTATGAAATGCACTGTCCATACATCAGAGAAATGTGGGGGTTTTTTTGAAAACATGGCATTTGAGTGCAAGCATAATGTGTGAAACAACCGATACAGCATTTTCTGTGTATAAAAGAAAAAAGAAAGGAAAAGAATAAGATCTTTTCTATGCAATAATATGTCAAATCTTTACCCAGTTGTTTACAAGCTTAGTACACAAGTAGGATCTGTGTTTGGAGATCCCTAAATTCAGATAGAAAGCTGACAAGCTAACTGGAAACTGTTGCTGACACTGTGTATAATCAACTGATTAAAAAAAAAATCTTTACAGTACTCAAAAATCATTCGCTTTTCTCCTCAAGAGGTTTATCTTAAACAATTTTCTACATGTCTTCCTCAGCACACCAAAAAAGGTCAGGAAAATATCCCACTGCAGCTTTGGTATTTCCTGACAGTGCAGGAGAACTAATTAGCTGCAGAAGATGACTGCAGAAGGAACTGATCTTAATATCTTTAAAATTGATCAAAACAATGAATATTTAGAGGCATTAGTTTGCACTGGTTACAAAAAGTTAAAAGTAAATCTCAGAAGCTGAAGTGCAGAGTCAGCCATTGCTCCCTTCAGCAATCCCTTGGTTGAGCAGTTTCTGCTCAGTCAGAGTCAGGTCCGTAGTATGAGGGCTCCAGTTCCACATCTATCAATGCCAAAGTGACTTTGACAACCAATTTCAAAATCACAAAGTTTGAAGGAGCACAAGTGCCCTCAGTGCACCACATAAGACAATTGACAAGAAGCAGGCATTAGTGAAAAGCATTTTTAGCAATTTTTGCAAGTAAATGAAACAGCAAAAGTTGTTTTCTGCTTTTGGAGATCATCTCAACCAAAGTGTTACAATTGTCTTCCCAATGAACAGAGTGCTTTTGCTTTATGGGCATGAAATGGAAGGGCACTTTCTCTTCCCAGGGAAACGCCACACACAACAGAGTTATCCAGAACAGCAGCTGATGAACAGCAAATACCTATAGTGGCATTTGGCAAGAATTAGCAACATACTAAGCCATACAGCATTGTAAAATCAAAGTCAGCATCAGTGCCCATAGCTCTCATCCTTCTACATCACGCAAAGTTATCTGGAGTTTAGAGATTTGCTACACATGGTCGACTGCAGCAGCTCACAAGCTGGTGTCAGCCGGGCAATGCACTGTGATGCCACAAGATTACCAGAAAAATGGAAAAGCTGATGGATATGAACAGGCTACTGAAAATAGGATCTTCTGTTTGCTAAATGTCAGTTTAACTGTGGCCTGAAGTTAAAAGTAGTTGAAGAAGTTTCTATAAAAAGGCCATTCTGTGTTTACATTGTATCTCTTGTTGATGAAATCCACTCCGTGCAGCAATAAATGTATAGTTTTCAGGCTGACAGCTGGAACATCATGGGCTGAAATCTTTCACACACCTCTGATAACCAAAACATCAGCACTGGAACTTAGTTAACAGTTTATCTGTTTCCTCAACAAGAACAAAATCCAGTTCATGTTCCTAGAACACTACTGGCTCCATTCTAGTGAATGAACATAAATGGCAGTGATTTCTTTTTTTAATAAATAAAATAAATATCTTATCTCTGAGTTAACAGCATCCCTGTGACCAAGACTCATGTAATACACTTTTGGAGCTGAATATCATGTAAAATTCTGAAGAGTGGATTTGTTTTCCCCCATTCATTTAAAAAAGTATTTTTCGTTTGTTTTAGTAAAATTATATTCTTGGGAATGCAGTAGTCTGTTACTTAAGTGTCAAAAGAACAAGGATGAGCAGCATTTAGGTAGATAACAAAAACCAGGTGGTAGTAATTCCAAACTGTACTCTTCCAAAAGACATTGTTCTATTTTTAATAAGTATTAAAAATAATTTTGTTAAAAAAGGAAGACAAAAGATTGCAAGTAGGAATCTAGCTGTGGACCCCCTATATAGAGAGCAAGAATTCATATGAGTTGTCCCAATCAATTATTGTCAGTAGAGCCACAAATCTAAGCTCTCCCAGTAACAGGTTCATAAATTATTTTTGTTCCTTTTAATTCTTGGAATATTTTTTTCTTTTGTGAAAATACAAGATTAAAAAAGATCAGTGTGTGCTGATCACTAACACTGGAAGCACAGCTGGAGGGCTGCTTTTTAGAGCTGAACTAATATTGAACAGTGTGAAGACAAGAACCATTGAAGGTCTTTGGCTTTCAAGTTGCAAAGCATGTTGGAATCTTAGACTGAAATGGATGATAGAAAGCTGCTAAAAACAGCTTAGGAAGAGGAGGAACTTGTCAAGTGGTATTTCCCCCTTTGTATTATTTTTAAGTAGTACTATTACACAGCTCCATTTAGAATTCCTCTGATGTTTAACATGTATGACAATATCCTGCTGTTTAAGTTAAGAAGTGATAAAACCAATGGGTAAATGCAAATCAACTATAATTATCCAGATCTGAAAGACCTCTGGAAAATCACCTTAATTCCTGTGATTACAAAAAGTTCAAGGTTTTGTAGTATTCATGAAGTATTTAGTTAGAAAGTTAGTGATTTATAGTTTCCTATAGCAAATGTAGTATTTGTTAACATTACCATTACTGTGTATTTTACCTGTAATCTACAGGGATACCCTACCTATAGGAACAGACAGGTAGTTTGTATACAGTTCACTGCACACTCCTCTTGAATACCTTCTTTTTCCCTTTTTTATTTTTTCCTAAACCCAGAACTATTTATAGGAAACATTATTTACTCTTTATATATGAAAGACTATATTAGGTAGCATGAATTACTGTTCGTTCTGCCCCTTTCCCCCAGTCATATTGAAATAGGCAGAGAAGTCATTACCTAATCTTCTTGCAAGTCCAAAGTCAATGAGTTTGATGCTTGTACCAGTCTTGTTGACACACATAATATTTTCTGGCTTCAAATCCAAGTGGACAATACCCTGCTTATGAATGTACTGAACTCCTTCTGAAATCTGCTTCATATATTTAATGCACTCTCTCTCTGTCAGCTCGAAGTCTTCATCAATGATGCGTTCAAAGAGCTCTCCTCCAGAAACCCTAGGAAAGACAGAATAAAAAGAGCACTTCTGTAACATTTTCATTTTGGGAGTAATCAAACTATTTCTTTTACAGAAATACAGAGAGTTCAAGCTTGCAGTAGTCACTTCAGGATGCAATCTGTGTTTTGTAATGGCACTTTCCATAAGCACAAGGATAATATGGGAAGAATCACCTCTTGTGTGTGGTATAAATCAACAGATGTTTTCCACTCTGAGTCTCTGTCCCAGGTGAGGGCTGTGAGACATCCATACTGTTATCCCAGGCAGTAGGGATTTACATCCTGCCTTTAGGATCCATCACCTGCAGCTGACAGTAAAGTGTGTGCCATGTGACTGTCACCCTGCTGACGTGTGTTCATAACACCACTCCAGACTCCAAGCCCACGTTTCTCGCTGCTTCCTTCCCTCCTATGATCCACCACTACACAAGTGCAAACAACATAATTTAGAAATAAAGAAAACTATAGTACGTGGAATGGGTCCCAGAAAAAGAGGACAAAACTTCTAGCAGATGAGCAAAAATTTGGGAAGAAGAGAGATTGAGAGCAACAAAGGCAGGCTGAAGAAGGAAGAATTCTGATGATATGGTTAATTGGAATGCAAAGCTCAAAGGGTAAATTACTGAGCCAAGTGAGTTCAGAGGGAATTTCCTCCTTAGCTATGACAGGACAAGGATATAACCCACAACACTTTCAGTGCTGGTATTTTTAGCTGCGTCCTCATCACACTCCTTGTAGGACAATTCCATTTATATGCTTATTAAAGATGTGAAATAATTGGTCTTTCCAGGGTAGAATCTCCTGGATTGAACTGTTAGTGGAACTAAAGTGGGACATTTTTAATCTAGATTTAAAAAAGCATAATTTAAGTTGTAGTTTGTTAGTTTTGGTGGGGTTTTTTTGTGTTTGGTCTTTCTTTTGTTTTATTTTGTTTTACATTCTGAGTAATCACTCAACTGGTTTATCTGCTTGCATCC
This sequence comes from Corapipo altera, assembly GCF_003945725.1. NCBI lineage: Eukaryota > Metazoa > Chordata > Aves > Passeriformes > Pipridae > Corapipo > Corapipo altera. The sequence goes on from NW_020884877.1 coordinate 24,228,747, forward strand.
AAAGATGGGAAATACTTTTTTCTTATGCTGCAGGGGAATGACCCATTGAGAAAGGATCAAACAGTGATGAGAGCTTTGCTTTTAGAAATCTGTTCTAAATTATAGACACCATAGTCTTTATATGGTTTAATATTTTGCAGCATTCGTGCTTATTGCCAAATGTAATTGCACATTTCAGTTACAGAAAGAAAACACGAAACTGAAAACTGGCCTTGCAATGCTTGCAGGTTGCCAGATATACAATTATATCCCTCATGTACCAAACCGAAATTGAAACATCTGGAGTTCTGGATGTATTCGTTGCTTTGGCTATAAGATTTCAAAAAAAAATATGTAATTAGAAATGCTACTGCAGTTTCCTATGGGCATGAAAATAATAAGAATAGTGTTGTATTAGAGCACATTTGTAACATAAAGCAATAATATGGCCAGAGCTGTTGAATAAACATTCAAGGGATCTAGTATTTTGTTACTTCAGTAAGACATTAACCAGAATGGAGGTGTTTATGAAAACATCTGCAGGCAAAACGTTTATATCTGGAGCACTGTGCAATGATAGTCATCCTAATACTAAAATGTACCAGTTGTTTTTGCCTGTTTAACACAGATAATCATGACTTATTTTTACTGTAAATGTGCCATAATTTTCAGATCCTTAAAGCAAAAACTTTTCAGAAATCATACCATTGTCTCAAGCACCCCTTTTTAGCATATTTTTGGAAATTAACTACTGTTAATACATCTGCATGCTGGTTTTACCATGGGAGCTCTAGACACTCTGGTAGCAACGTCAGATTAAACTGCTATGCATTTATAGAATGAATAATGTTGCATTTATATCCCAAGCCAAATCCAGTTTAATTTTTGCCACATTAGGAAGCTGAATCAAACCAGTGCGGATCAGGTTCTACCACACAAAAGGAGAAGTTGGCTTTGTTCAAAGAGCCACAACTAGTTCAGAATCGTCTTTTCAGTCTTCTCTAGATGAGGCCATAGAGGAAAATATTCATGTCTATAGAATCACAGAATACACATTTTAAAATTGTTTTATTATAAACTTTAGGTTGTGGAGGAACAGTGAGAAGAATCTGTTGTCCAGGCAAATTCTCAGCTGCATTTTAATAAATCTATCTCCAAACCTTAGTGACTTGTTCTGACTTAAATCACAGCAAATGAATGGAGTTTAGTGCTGAGATTTTTCTCCAATAATCTTAATTTGTAATACAATAATCTTTTTCTGATCTATGTCAAAATTAACTGACTATCTGAAGTATATAAAAACATTAAGGCACTTATCCCCAGTGCTGAATGACATTTACATGATACTATTTTTCAGATTTAGTTTTTCCACTGAGATGCTTATTGTGGAACCAGTACATTCCTATATTTGAAAAGGAAATGCCTGACACTTGCCCCTGACTTCCAGCAAATGGTAGATGGAAAGGTTTTCAGGTAAGAACATCTTATTATAGTGTTTGACTTAAAATTCATAATAAAAAAATCTGATTTTAATTTAAGTATGAAATCAAAGCATATAATATAGTATAATGAAAAATATTAAAAGGAGAGAAGGTGAAGTCTAAAAGGTTCTAAGAAAGATATGGGAATAAAATTAAAATAAAAAATTTATAATAAATACCAGGAAGAAAATTCCAAAGCTGCTTCTTACCAATAGCTCCAATTCAAGTAGAGGGGGATCTGCTAAATTCCATTCACTACTAAAATCTGTTTTAAAATGAGACTAATAGCAGGTAAGCTGGATTTATTTGAAATCCATGCATTACCACAGTTCTGCTGCAGGGCTGGGACACAGTGCTGCTGCTTGACACTTGGAACTTTCAGTGGGGTGTCTCAAAAGCCAGAAAAGGTGGCCACCCCAAACTAAAATCACATCCTAATTATACTGGTTAACAAAGCTACTTTAAATTTGATTGCACTTTTCCGTATTTTTGAAAAGTAAAACCTGCTTGCTGTCGGGGGGAACTAATGGAGTGTAAAGCCATATGCTATTCCAGACTCTTTATACATCTCCCTGTTTTCCATTAGGTTTGCCAGCTCCCAGTTCCAAGCTAAGTAGGGTTCCCTTCCCTTACCATCATCAGCTTGCTCAACTGCTCAGTCTAAAAATAAAAACACCTTCTTGCACATAAGTTCCAGGGTTGTAAAATCCAATTTTTGAAATATACCAGTGCAGTAGTAGTTTGCACATAATCTAAGCAAGTGCCAAGCAAGCAAAATAGACATATAGTCTCCTTTGCCTCAAACAATTTCTATCTTACTCAGAACTTGCAGCCAGCAAAAAAAACTGCTTCTCCTTCTTGCATCAGACAGCACATGAAGTAGGTGTGGCAGCAGAACAGTAACTGATGTAACTTTTTGGGAAAAACATCAGCACAGATCAGGATTTAATCTTCCTTTCAGCTGCTGCTGCCAAAAGTATGGGATTCAAACCAAGAAGGTGCATTATGGATGATGCAAACAGTGGTCGTGCTGGTCGTTATTCTTTGTGAAGCCTGACCATTACTTTCCATTTCAAACTGTGCAGATTCTTTTCTTATAATAAATTTTGTTGCAAGAACATGTATTGAATCTTCTTTTTTTTTTTCCCTTGAAGTAAATATCTACTATCTTGAGATAGCAGCCAAGTCACAGCCCTGTGAGATGCTTTACAGCACTGCTTCTGTGGTGCTTTTCTGCTGCTCCCCACAGTAGTGTGGCATGAGGAGCCCATGGTGAACAATTTCTGGGAGGTAAAAACGAGTCTTGCTGTCTTACTCAGCAAGAACAAGACAGTGACATAGCCTGTCTTCAAATTCTGTGTTACTTAATTATATAGTTTTGGATGAAGTTACTTTCAAGTAAAGGAGATATTCCCTTCTGCAACTGCTATACCTGGGCCATCATGGAGAATTTGTGTATTGACCTTGGGGGCAGATCAATTAATGTTTAATTAGTTTTTAGAGAAAACAGCATAATCTTTCTGCATCTACTGATCTAGATTTAGAACATTCACTGCCTTTACCTGTGGAGATTTTTTTATACAGAACTTGTTATAAATAAATGTTTTGCAATCAAAGTATTTATGTGTTGCAGGAAAAACACACTGGGCTAACCCTCTAAGGTTTCTTAAAAATATAAAACCAGGATATTATGAAAACCAAAGTGTTCCTAATATCTCTTGAGCACTATAAATTTGTCATGATACATTTTTTATGGAAATTCAACTATTTTATTAGAATGTGGTTTAGATTTTTGCATTCTGATCCACATCTTTCTCTCCTACTGTCTGTTGTGCACCAACATTCAATTCTCTGCAAGCAACATCTGATGTATTCTTCAATACATGTTTAGAATTGCCTAAAGGAAAAAAAGAGTTCTCCTCCTTAAACACAGTTTTAGTTCTAAATGAAAGTCCAAAATGCAGCTTACTTTCTTTCTCTGCTCTCCCAAGCTGGCAATAAAAGAGTGAGCTGCAAACACGCACCACATGTACTTTAAAAAACAAGCAAACTAGACAATAAAAACTGTAACACATCTTCACAGATTTTTAAAAGATACAACACAGATTCACTTACACAGTTTAAACAAGTTGCATAAATACTTGGAAAAACTTGCAAAATGAGAAAGCCGTCCAGGCCCTGCAAATCCTGAAGTTTTTGACAGTTCTACATCTGGGTAAGTTGCTACTTTTGTATACACAATTATTTTCAACATTATTAGCTTTCCAGTGTGATCTGCTTTATACTTACATTTCCAAGACCATAACCATGTTGGCTTTTTCTTCAAAGGCATCTACACATTGGACGAGTTTGGGATGATGTAGACAGTTCATGATGCTGATTTCATCCCTTATGTTCTCTTTTTCCTTAGCAGAATAGGCTTTGAAAAATTTTCCTGCCCAAACTTTTCCAGTCTTCTTTTCAACAAGCCTAAAGACTTGTCCAAATTTTCCCCTGAAAATATATAACTATTTCCATAAAATGTTTTTGCAATGTATGGGCTACCACAAATAGCAACATTTTACTAAATATTACAGCACAACCAGTCCATTCTGAAATAAAAGTGTCTTAATATCAATTATTGTTCTGTAATGATTTTGTGCAGAGTAATCTGCAAGAACTCCTGAATGAATACCACATTTAGAGATACCCTGCCATTCCAGTGAGCAAGTTTTATATGAGTGTTCAAAAACTGGACTCCTACCAGGCTTTAACTCATGTGACTGAAGTCTTTCTGCACAGTTTTCTATAGGTTGTAGACCTCTGAAGGGGCAGCAGATGAGACATGTCAGGCATAGGATACAGGTGAAATTAGAAACTGAAATGCTCAGCACTGTTATTTCACATTGCTGGATATGTACAATTCTACCTCTACGTTACACTTATCAAGATTTACTAATGACAGCACACAGGATCCCCTGGCCTTCAGCACAAATCACTGAAAGATTATCATGGCATGCAGTTCACACAGCCACGAGTTGGAACCCTGGGAAACACAGCCAGGCTAATCACTGACCTTCTCTTAGCAATACTATTAATGCTCTTTGGGATTATGACCCCTGTCAACAGAGATTCCAGCCTGTGGGCAGGATAATCTTATTACTGCTAATGGATATAATGGAAATGCAAGTACACAATGTGTATCTTTTTTTTCAGATCACTTTTAGAACACTGACAAACAAATGAATCCTCTAGCTTTATTCACTTGTGGGCTCTGTTTTCCTTGCCACAAATACATCTAAGTGCCTATTTAAAATTATCAGTTAATAAGAGTAAATGATCTTTATGGAGTGGAAGCCAACATACATTAAAATCTATTTAGCAGGAGCCCAGCTGGAATGTTGAAAGTGCAAGACACCGTCAAAGAACGAATGCACGTGATCTTTATCATTGACTGGTAGCCTTGAAAACTGTGTCTTCAAAAGCACAATACAGTACTTACGATCCCAGCCTCTCTTCAATGTTATAGACATCTGACACCTTTTGTTCAGTGTTGATTGTAACCGTTCGATATTCCACCTCTGTTTCTTTCCCCTCTAGAAACAGGTACCAAGGACCATGATTAAAACCTCCAGAAAACGTGAATGAAAAGCACAGACTTGCATTTTTCCTGTTTAAAATATGCACTTCTTACCATCGTCAGATAGCTCCGCTTCATCCTCTTTAGGTTCTGTGATGAAAATAAAAACACATGAATAACATTTTATATAGGATATGGTAGTTACATAAGACAGTCAAATTATTCACAGTGACATGGACAACTGATAGATCCTATGGCAAAGCAGCAAAAAGCAGTCAGGGAGTTTGTGCATTAGCTTTATAGTTAAAATCTCTTCACCACTTCTACAGGAGTATTAACTACACAATCACAGTCTGGTCACCATTTCTGAATACATCAAGTTCATGTGGTTTGCAGTACTTGTCTATCACACCCATCTAGTAGAAACATCAGCATAGTCCATCAGTTCAAAGTGACCTAAGAATTACCTCTAGGAATGCCTTAGGGAAATAGAAAATAAATTTAAAATATTAAAATCAATAACAGTTCTGGTTCAATGACAAATCTTTTTCTAGCTTTGATATGCCTTTTTTGGATTGCAAAGCCAAATGTTAAGCAAGTCTGTACATGAAAAAGATTTCTTGCAAAGCATCCAGACAAATTTTTCAGACTCAAGATATCAATAAAATTTGGACAGCAAGCATTTCTCTGAGCATGGCTGAATTTTGTAATCATTGAGGTTCAAATGGAGCCTCAGTTCTGCAGCCAAAGACAGGCAACATGTTGGCAAGCCCAGTGACCTAAGTCAGAGTAAAAGTTGACCTGAGTGTCCTGATTTTAATTTTTAATTTTCATATACATGAACTGCCAGTAGCACTGTTTTGTGTATTGCTCCCTATGTTGCCTGCAGGTATGAAGGGAAAGGGGGTATGGCTGGGATGTTTTTCTATATTACTGAGATGGCTTGGGCTTGCTCCTAAGACCTGTGGCTACGGCCAGTAATTTGAGAAACTGCAAAGGCAGTTGCACAGTGACCTGTTCAATTCTCCCTGTAGCTGCTGAAGCTGCACTTTGCCATTGAGGAGTGCAAGCCTAACCAAGAGATTTATCTGCTGTGTGAACAGATTTATGTTATGAAACATTAATTCAGTACTCTGGGTGCTGTGAGGTGCTTGAGAGTACAGTTATACAGCAGATGAGAAGAAAGCAACAGAAATAAAGGGTGCAGGGTGAGCAGAGAGCTGCTCTGGTGCATCACCCTTTTACATCCAACACATAATGCTGCATCTGTGTGCTGGTAGCAAAGCCAATCAAGCAGATATAGTCTGTTGCTAAAGCCTTTCTCTCTTTCCTCTGGGGTTTGTGACTCTTGTATGCTCCAGCACAGACGAGCTGGTTTGCAGAGATCTACCAGAGGAGCACAGAGGGAAGCGAGCCTTCCCCACCCGGGGTAGCTGTCCTCAGATCTTCCTCAGCTACAAACCACCCTTCCATGGAGCACATCGCATTTTCCTCCCCTTTTAAGGGCTGCATAAGGGAGCTGATCCCAGCCACGCTGCCAGTAGTTAATGTTTGCCAAATACTGATTAGGCAAGAAGTCAGTTCCCTGTTCTGCAGTGACATGGTATTGAAGCCGTGAACTAGAAACATTTTGGTCCACCCATGGAAGCCTAAATTATATAAGTGGAACGTATCTGAGCTTGGTAAGTGCTGCGTAGCTGTGCTAAAACCTTTCTCAGAAGTAAGTCAACAGTACCAAATATTCCTCAAACATGGCAATGTGCACTTTAATCTGTTGTGACTTACAGCCTTATCTTAGTAGCTGTTTTCTTTAAATGCACACTGAAAATTTAGCCATGCCTTTCTTTGCTATGATTATACTGAGATTGCTAATATGCTCTGGCCATCTTAGTATGAAAATCAGTAATCAAACTTCCTGGCAGCCACAGAAAATCCCTGGTTACTCAGCTAAGTGTTTTCATAGATGGCAGCTCAAAGTCCTGACTTTGGCAGGTGCTGAACACATGCATTTTTCACTGCTTTTAATTAAAGCACCAGTTATATTCACACACTTGAAAAATCACTCTTTAGATGACTTGCTCTTTTTTCACACTAGCTGCAGTATCAAGAATTGAAATCAAGAAGCCATGGGATTGGGAGCACAATGATAACCCGCCCTCCTTAAAACAGAACACATTATCTTTTCACTCAACTTTTTGTTGCTTTTTTCTGTATGTATCACAATGGTTCATACACTTTCTAACATTTTTTTACTAAATCTATACAAGAAAACTCTCAGTCTTAAAAATAAAAATAGCTTGTTTGCTTTGGTCCAGTACAGATAGTGCTTGCTCTAGGAAAAACAAATACAGAGAAGAGTCAGGTCCCCAACTCTAGAAGGTGTTTGTCCAGTAACTAAAGAAAGAGGGCATTCAAACACAGGAAATTTTTTTTTTAAGAGCCCGTACCATCTATTCAATTTTATTGCTACTCTTCATGTTATTTTTCCTCCCTTTGAAGAGAAGGTGCATTTTCATTTAGAGTGGGTTTTAAATCTTACAAATAGTAGGAAGTCAATTCTCAGAATGCATCCAATTTATCTCTTAAGGAGAAATATGATTTACTTTTGTTTAGAAATGTCTGTTGAGAGGCTTACACAGTTGTGTGATGCTGCATCACTTTGCTATCATTTTGTCTTGCTTTGGCACTGAAAGATAACTTCACAAGGGCAATGTAGAACACTTAAATCTCCAAACCCCTACATATATAAGTAAGGAGGGAGAGATACAACATACAGTCCACTCCTCAAAGGCAGGAAAAATGGCAAAATACATTATCCCTGGTCCGGGATTTTTGCTGAGATGACTATCAAAGTTGTCTACAGTAGGTAGATGTGGGTGTGCACAAAAATACACAAAATCAGTCTCTGGTTTTGAAAATAATGCTGATATTTGTGTGTTTCAAATTTTAGTACCAGTTTCTGAATAATTTCTGCAATGATCCAACTCTGCCTATTAGTCCTTTGAGAAGATCTTAAGCAAAAATTAAGAAGTAAAAGATACTGAAAAATATTTTTCAAAGTACATACAACTGTAATCAAAAACCTCAAAAATATTTTTAGCATCCATAAAGTGGCAAAACCAACATGCTAACTCAGATAGCCTTGAATTCACAAGATGAGTGTACTAGAGGCAACAGGACTGAGGTGCTTTATCATGCTGGGATTGACAGCATGGGAACTACAACTAGGTATGAGATGCCAGTTCAGTTTCTGCTTCATATTCTGTGCTTGGCTAGCAGCAAGCACGCTTACTTTTTCCAAAAGCTAATTTGGGATAGTGTTTATGGCTTGTTTTTCCATGGCGTGTCCAGTATAAACTATAATGAATCCATCAGTGTATTTCAGGTGATCCACCAAACATCATTTTCCAACCAGGCATGGACTGAATGTCTAACGTGTGAAAAGTTTTGTCTCCCATTACCTGTGCACTGCAATGCAGAAGTCTGTCAGCCAGCACTCACACAGCAAGCCAGAAGGAGAATTATTGCTTGCTTTCACCAGGCAGGGATTTGAGATCCCTGAAGCCAAGTTTCCACACCGCAGGCATGCAAATCTTATGTTCTCAGACACCCACACGGAGTCTGGGAAGGGCCTTCAGCACACACAGAGCCAGCACAAGCATTGACCGCACAGCGGCACATGCAAAGGAGTGTGTGCAGCTGCCTGGCCTCACTAAGGAACTGTTAAGATAGAGTTTCATTGAATTTAGATATTTTTTCTCCTAAGAACTAACCTTCTTGTTTCTCTCCAACCTTAACCAGCTCAGATTCTTGGCTGGGCTCGCTGGTGCCATACACGTTGGCAGCCCGCACACGGAATTTGTACTCCCGGTCAGCCTGCAGGTCCTGCACGTTGAAAGAGGTGCTGCGGCAGGTGGTGAGGTCTGTCCATTTGTTGTCCACTGAGTTCCAGATCTCCACGGTGTAGGACTGCACTGCACTTCCACCATCATAGGAGGAGCCATACCAAGAGAGAGTGAGGGAGGAACTCCGTATGTCTGATGCACATGGTGTTCCGGCAGGTGGGTCTGGCTTATCTGCAGAAACATAAGCAAAGCACCTTGGATGAAATTGTGAGGATGAGAGACGGAACTACCATTAGGCTATAACTGGCCCTAGCTAGCAGCCCTTTTCTTTCCATTCCTTTGCTCTGCTTCAGACGTTGGTACTGCAGGAAGAAGGAGCAACTGGACCACAGACAGATGTACATGAATTACTCAACAGGGCTCCCAATCCCACATTGGCTTCAACACGGGTTGTTCAGTTCCGTGGGCATCTGGCTAAGCCATGGTGAAGCCTAATGCCCTTCACAGGCATCATTACAGAAAGTGGAGACTAAAACCAGTCATAGCTATGCCTGCAATCTCCCACAACAGTGCAAACCACTCCTTGGTGATCTTCCTTAGAGGAATATCCCTGTAACAGTCCCATCACTGTGATGCTCTTTTTTCAGTTCCCTTCATCTGCTTCCACACTTCAGGGCTATTGATAACCTTTCGCAGCCTCATAATGTGCCACCCATCCAAGCATACCTGGGTAGCAGACATACTAAAACCAGTTTGTTGGCATGAAAACAAGACCTTGAAGGGTGACAACTTTGTCTGCTAACAATTTAGTGAACAGCTTCACCTATCTGCAGTTTTCGGAAGCCTACTGCACTTTTTGGTAAGAAAGAATTCAATTTAGAGTACATCATTTCGATATTGAGAATTTTTTAATCTCATACATGTTTTGGAAATTGTTGAGGAATTGGAAGATAAAAACTTCTGGTTTTCCTCAGTTAAAGGCTTGCTCCTGCAGACTTTATTTGCATTATGAGATCAAATATTACCAGAACCTGGAGTGCAGATGAGCAGTCAACTATGAAAACACCCGATAAAACACAAAAACCTTGCAGTTATACAACTTTTTCAAAGTTAAGTTTAATGATTAGTTATCAAAATTAATGTTCTTCTAAGACGGAAAAATGACGACTTCTTAAAAAAATTACTGATTTAGAAAATAATTGTAGGAGTTAAGCACTTCAAAAGACTTTAAAGGGAACAAATATCTTCCTTGGAAATAATCCTCTCAGAAATAATCTAGCAAAACCTACAAAATAATGATGATGTTGATCTGGATGAACTAGTGGCCAAAGGTTGAATGAGAAATCAAAGGATGGGATAAATGAGACATGATGAAAAGAGAAAGCCAGGAAGTGTGAGATCCTACAAACATTGGTTACACTGGACATGGACTGATAAAAATCTTGTCCCAATTTGCTCGTTAAAACTGCTAAAGGACATTATCACTTTCTCCTCAGGAAAGGCAGAGCTGACAAAGCCACTTTCTCAGCAATAAAAACATCCAAATGCTGGAGAAAACTGTTGTGGACTTCGATCAAAGCCTTACTGTGGCAGACTATATCAGTTATCCCTCCATACTCATATAATTATTCCTAGGAAAATCGCTGAACAGACAGAAATAGCCACAGTTTCTCACAAACATGCCTTTAGTTCTTGGACAGAGAAACCTCTCCTCTGACTGCTGTGGTTTTCCTCATAGAGAAGGAAATTGGGATAGTCTAATCTGACAATTAAATATCAGTGCATTATTTGGAAGAATGTAAGTTTCATTGCCCACTGATTTCCCTTTAAAAAAAGGTTTTTAATTCCTTTTAGTTCAGTTGTGATGAAAAATAGATCTCCGTCCACAACTGAAACACATTAGAAGATATATAAATAGAACTTGTTAAGTATGAGGGAAAATACTGTGAGGGAGGAAGGGAGATGGACACTAAGTTTGCCACTGCATTCAGTAGAATGCCCAGGTGGAAGAAAAAGGGACTGCCAGAATCTAGGTTATCTTTATTCATTTTGGCAACACTTAAAACACCATTCCACTAGGAGTCATCATTATACAGTACATCTCTTACTAAACACGTGTCAGAGACCATATATCCTTAACCCCTGGAATTGCTTATTGCCCTGCTTAGTTGTCACATTTTCCTCACCTCATTTCTGGCAGAATAAAAGGGACTAATAAGCATGATTTTATAGTGTAGATATAATGAACTCAATGACAGAGGGGTTATATGGTTTGTCTATGATGAGAAAGAGAGATTGTAGCAAAGATGGGGAACTGAATCTTCATCTCCTGGAGCCTAAACAGCAGCACCCCTCTTCCCCATACCAGTCCTGCCTCAGCCTCCTTGGAGCTGCAAGAAGTAAGAATTCAATGCTCACTCTGTTTTCAGTATCAGAACCCCTGTACCACACTACAACCAGAGAGCTGGTTGCATGGCACACAAGGATTGTATGATTTCAGTCAGACAGTGGCAACAGCCACCTTTTTTTTCACTACAGCTTATTACCCATGCAGACCTTGTTGGGAATGATGCTTAACCAGTCATCTGTCCTTTTCAGAATCTTTGCAGAAGAATATTCAGCTCTGTGTCTTGTTTCCCTCCTATATAACCATTACTTTATCATCTCAAGATGCAGATAGAACTTGAATAAGTATTATCCTAAATCCAAACAGAACTAGAGCAGTTCTGAGAGCAAGAGGAAATACTTGGAAGAAAAAGCTAAGCCAGTAGTTCATCACCTTACAGAGGTATCTGTTCAGGATTGTCAGTGTAGTGGCTCTCTGACACCTCTGTGCACACAGCTCAATCTGGATGGTATGTGTTGGCTTAAAAATAAAGTGTTAGGTTGATCTAATGCTCTGCACTGAATTTTATATTGAAGGACAAAAAAGAGTGCCTATGTTTCAGTATTTGCAGAGCATGGTAGCCTGCTTCCTGTGCAGGACATGAAAATACATCTCCCATTGCTGACTTTCAACACACTTCTGTTTTCAAATGAAACTCTGGGCATGATTTATCACTTGCCCAGCCCACAGTTACCTCTCTTTCCCTGACTCACCTAGATAACTGCAATCCCTTTGGCCAGCAGTTTACAGAAGCAAGGCTTAGGTATGCGAGTATTGGAGAGAAAACATTCATGGCCAAGGGGACATCAGTGGCAAAGGAAATGCTACATGGCTTTAGACTAGTATGTGCTAGCCTTGGGAATATTTCTACTTTCCTAATAAATTTTTTCCAGTAGGCAAAGATGAAAACCTGCAACCCTGGCTGGGCTCTATAGAGCCAGAAAGATGCATGTTTTTGTTTGAAGTCTACCATGTGCCACTGCTTGCAGGTCTGTTCAGTGCAGAAATACTGGGTGGTAGCTGCTATGGGAGATCATAAACAGGAATGAAAACCTAATCTTTGCTCTTTATTAGTATGACAGATGTATATGTACCATTTTACCATGCTTAAAAACTATTTGATATCAGGCTGGATGGTATTCTACAGCTCTGCACATTCAGAGAATCTGCAGATGGTCTCTCCATATGCCTGTTTTGTTTCTCACAGTTTATTCTATGGGGATTTTAAAGGTTACCGTGTATTCTTCAGTCTATATTGAAAGCTAGAATATTTTGCCAAACTACATTCGCTTCTGGAATATGAAACCTCTATCAGCACAATTAATTGCTTCCAATAAAATTATCCTGTGGGTTGAGGAGGGATGTGGGAGACAAGCACAGTTCCCTATTTTGTCGTTTTGTTTTAGTGTTTAGTATACCATTAATGTCTCTGACCTGCCCATCTCCAATATTTCATTGCATGCCATGTGCAGTCTTTGACACACACAGACATATTTCATACTTTGCCTTATGTTATGAGAGCTTTACATTGGCTTTATCGGACCACGATTTTGTTCTTCCTATTTTGGACCAAGCCATAGCTATGAAACAACATGTAAACTAGAAGGAAGGGAGAGTATTGAAAAACGAACTGCTTCTTGTGAACATTTCTATAGGAGAAGGAATTAATTTAAAATATTGAACTCTAACTTCAATTTCGCTGTTACACGCAACAAAAGAAACCCACCATAAGATGTCTTAACTATGTGAAACTAGGGGTACCCCAGTCTTGGCTAACTTACAGCACACACATAAAGCCTAAATTAAGATGTAGTTAAGCGTTATGATATTCTAGATTGTCGTGGTCAAACTGGCTGTATCCACACAGTCCTGTTGAACTTAGTCAGAATCCTACAAACTCCAATGCCTTTGCAGCAGACGGTTCTTACACCTCTTTTACTAGGATGCCTGATCACCTCATTTGCCTACTGGTATGACTGCAGAGGCTAATGAGGTAGTTGGAGGTTGGACAGTTAAATGCTAAGGGGAACTCAAGCACAAAGCTCCCCACGTAATCTCTTTAGGAATATCAGTAGGGCTGCCCCAAGCTGGCTTCCAAAGCCTTGTGGCAGGCAAAGGAGATGGATAAGCAGCTAACTTGGCCTCAAGCCTCACTCAGGGACTATTCTGCACAGAGACTGCATTGAGTCACAGACTCAAGCAGCACAGAGGAGACAGCAGTAGCAACTCCTGTGTGCCATAAGCCATGCAGAAAGGAGGAAGAGGGGAGTGGAGGTGACATGAAGGAGGTGCTTTCTTCCCTTTGTGCTCCAGCAAACTAGGCACCCTACTTCTCAACAAAGGGAGGCATAAATTACCAGTACCCCAGAGCAAGGAGGACAGATTCCAGTTTACTCTTTGTGGTATGTGTTCCTTGGGGCAGATGATAAGGTCATGAGCTGGCCTCACGTGAAATGTATAAGCCACTTTTAAGACCATACCAGGATTGAAACACACACTTGTTATTTACTCCCAAATTGAATTCAGCTGCACTCCTTCCTCAGACAAGTTCTTGGAAATACTTTGGTAAACAGGTTTTGATATACAGCCTGAAGTAACCTTTAATTAATTTGTATTTGTGCACTCTGAGAAGCATAAAACATAAGCATGCTTAGCCTTTAAATCATTGCTATTTATCAGACAAATTTGACTTGATGTCCTTGCTTTTTTTTTCAGTGGTGTATAACCCAAAATTCCTTCTGATAAGGAAAGGGATTTTCTCACTTTCTGCATAGGAGGCAAACCCAGAGCTCATCCAGGACACCCACATAACATGAAACTGTGCAATCTAGAGCTCACTGCCTTTTCCACATGGCTCAGTTTACAGAGCCTTCAGAACACAAGAACCATTCCAAGAGACCAAAAAAGGCAGCAATCTCCTTATCTGAGTGCAGGGAAATGGAAATTGTTCTGCTACTTGATGTGAGGGTCGGGCTGAGCCAAAGATAGGGCTTGCTGTGCATTAAGAGTTTGGAGGGCCCTGGCTCTTAAGCAGTGATGTTGTTCCAGCAGAAAGCCTCTGAAAACTGAGAACAGCACAACCACAGCCTCTGAAAAGTGTTTTTTTTTCTTTTATGAACAGAGACAGCACTGAAGCAGTGTCTCTGAAGTAGTTTTCTTTATCTCTTCTCAAAATTGGTTTGTTTTCTTTCTAAATTCAGTTATCATATTACTGTATAATACTATTATTAGCTATTGTGATATTTGTCTGCCAGATAAAGAACAGACAGAAAGAAACAATTTAATTCCATCCCACAAGCTGTTTAGCCAGAGAAGGTATTTAATATGCTGCAAAAGCCAGTTGAACACTGTCCATGCCGACAGCACTGGCAACGCTTTCATTTGAAATCCATCAGCAGGAGAAAAGCAAAACCATAAAAGGTCATAACTGAACTCGGCATTATCGCTGACAGGGCTCAGGGTCATGGCAGACCTCACTGCTTTCCTTGGAAAACTATGCCCTGTAGCTCTTTTTCCAAGGGAGAGGAGTGCTACAAGTCGATATATTATTACCCCTTAACACCCTGTAACAAGCATTAACACCCTTCCGCATGTCAGTGTACCATAGGTTTAGGATAAAATTATACTAGAAAATGCCTGTGTTCTCCTGCAAAACAACACGAGAAACTGGAATGAACAGAAATTCTCTCCTAATGAAACATGCTCCCTGGCAGAGCGGAGGACACAATGGTCAAAGTTCATTAGCTCAGAGTTTGAATTTCACACCTCCCCTGTAATATACACTGCAGACTGCTCTCACCACATTGCCCCTCCTGACAACTCTGACATAAAACTAAGTTATTTAAAGACTGCCCTTTTGAGACCTGTGGATAAAGTAGCTCACAAATACTGGTGGCCCAGAGCATCACTTTGTGCTGTTGGGGTAACTGAGGCATAAAAGAGTAAAATGACCTCGCCCAAGGACACACAGTCGAATGGAGCTGGGGATGAAACCAGAGCTCGCCACTCCCACGCAAATGCCCTCAGCACAAGAACATCTCCTTCTGCCACAGGCCTAATGGAACAAACAAATACATAATGCATTCTCAGGAGCCTTTTTCTAAACCATCTGCTCCTGTGTCTGAATCAACAAGCTGTTCGGATTACTCATGTGCTACACATTAGGTATCTGTTTTGATAACTGATTGAATTAGAGCTCCCATACCTGTCCACTGAAAGGCAGAATAAATTTGAGGAGTTTCCCCAGCAGGACTACCAGCGGATTAGTCTCCACTGGAGTTCGGATCCTAGGAACCCTATGTTCATGTGCAGGAGTTGTGATGAATCATCTTTTAGTAACTAAGACATTCCTATCATTTAACAGCAAGTAAAATACAGGAATTTTGTTGTGAGAAATAATCATTATATTTCCTTTTCTTTGTTAGAAAAAAAGGTGAAGGTAAGTATCAGGCAAAAGTAGTTATGCAGGGAGTTCTACTGAAATTTCTCCCAACACAAATGACACCGAAACCAGATGGCCATTCAAGGAATAAACCTGGATTAGTTTATCAGCACTGATGCATAGGACAACATAAGCTGGTTTTCCTCTACACATTGTTATCTTGCTGTGAAAATTTAATTTTGATACTGCTGCAGAGTTTTGCCACCAAGTATTAGTTACTATGCTGTTGAACTACAACAGCAGCAATATAAGACATCTCTTCCTTAATTGCCAGTCTAGTTACCCTTTAACCATAAAACCAGTGACAAAAATCCTCCAGCAATCCAGAGGAGTTTAAAAGGTTGAAGGTTAGAGACTGAGTCCACCCACATATTCTTACAAAATTCTTGACCCGACTGTAAACAGGGAATCACATGGATACTGCAAGATATAATTTGATGCTTCTCAAAAGAAGCAGCTTCAGAATCATTCATGTTAGCACTTCTGAACTGCAGTATTCTCTGTCAAGTGTCTATGGTTGTTCCACTTCACTATCTGCTTCACAGATGTCTGCACTTACTTGTCCAGAGAGGGAACACAGTTTCTGCCCACCGCTGGCTCCACTCAGGCTGAGCATTGAGCACTGAGCCAGATTTCTCAGGCACTCACACAAAATCCTTGTAGAGCCACTGTGAGCTGTTGCTTCTGCTGCCACATTTCCTTGTAATAGAGTTTTAGGGCAGAGAACAAGTGCTAATATAGCTTGCATATATGTGACTTGTTGAACCAGAACCAAGCCCTTCATAGGAGCGATTCATAATCCTACCATTATGTTCAATGACTATTGGAGTTAGTGATGATCAGACCTTGTTCTCATCTAAACTTGTATTTTCTCATTTCTGCTTGGAAAGACTGCTCGTACAGATTCTGCTAAAGGCATGGAAGTAACAGGTTCCTCACAGAAAGTAACTTCTCCATCCCAAATCAAATAAGGAATGGAGCAGAGGAGCAGGCATTAGTGAATTCTTGCTATACTACTTGCATGCCTGTGTGCATCATGCCTCTATATGTGTTCTTGAGTACTTGCTTTATCACTTTCCAACAGTGCATAA
Organism: Corapipo altera; assembly: GCF_003945725.1. NCBI lineage: Eukaryota > Metazoa > Chordata > Aves > Passeriformes > Pipridae > Corapipo > Corapipo altera. The sequence continues at coordinate 24,245,529 of NW_020884877.1, forward strand.
AGATGCAAAACACAGTATGTACACCAATGCTTAGATTAATAAATACTCATAACTACTAACTTTAGGCCTCTAGGGGTCTAGTGACACTGCTCTCTTTTTTTGCATATATCTACCATATAGCTTACTAATCACCATGATACTTTCATATATATATTCATATATATATATATGTATATATACACACACACTCACACACACACAATACCACACCAGGAACTATACAAATCTAAGGGATTTAGACAAACAAGGTTGATCAAAATCAGCTTCCAGGTAGGTAGTACATGTGTTTCTACTTCTATATTTAAGAAAGAAAAAGACATTGCTAATATCCAAAGTATTCACCAAACACCAATCATCAGAAAGCCCTTGTATATTAGTGACTCTTTGTTATAGTCTCCAGTACAAAAACCAAGTTCCTTTTTCACAAGTGGTTACAGATTGGGGTCTATCACATATCTAAAATGTTCAGAATCATGAATTTGATAAATAGGTCCATGTACATCCAATAAAAAGTATGAAAGGAATGAATATTCCTTGCTGTCACTGTAGAGTGAAGGCTCTTCCTTGCCTAAATCATTCCTATCTTACACTAAGCTCATCAGTGGCTCATTCAATAGCTTTGGCAACTCAAGTCCAATCTGACACAGCTTCTGCTGTAAATCATTAGCTCTGTCTCACATCAGATCATTTTGGTTTTGGAACAGACACATGATGCAAAATGTCCCTTGAGAGATCACTCAGCAAGGAAATAGCTTATTTAAGAGAGCTAATCATAACAATAGAGAAGAGCTCAACATGCACATTTTGGGACTAGTCAAATCCTTCAAAAGAAGATGTTGCTTAACTTGAATATCTCACTTCTACTGCATGTCTCCCAGTATTATTAATGCTTATAAAGACAAAGTTAAAAAATGAATCAGTGTAAAACTCAAGGCTCAGTTCTTGTGTCTGAGTGCTGTGTGCTCATCACCACACCATCAGTGAAAAAGTCTCCTCTAACGTGTCTACATATCAGTGGTTTTGGTGTGTGGACTGCAAACAGCTCACACTGGAGGCTGAGTGTAATGGACACTTTGTTCATTGATACTCATTAAAATTGCAAAGGAAAAAAAATCATTAGAATAAAGTTGAGTTTCTGTCAAGAGCACCTTTTTCCATGGCCCAAACTGCATCAAATCATATATTATTCAAACGATTTGTGTCGGAACCTCTGTGCAGTTCAATTAAGATTGTAGCTAAAGTCTGACAGTGCGAGCAGTTAAATTTAAGACTTTAGGAGCCAAATTCAAAGGAATGCAGGGTATCTTTGTTTCCCTAAAGGTCATTATTAAAAATAATTTATAAAAATTGTACCCAGATAGAGTTTACAATCTAGGACTCAGGGTTTAAATCATAGTAGGATCATTTCTGATTTGAATCCTGGCAAATAAGCCTTTGTCCTGTGGTTGGAGGTTAAGTCAATAATGTTATTTAATGGGGTTTTTTTTGTGAAGAAAGGTGTTTGATAACTGCAAGTATAAAACCAAGATCTGGGATGTTCTTAAATATCCTCAGGAAGGTATTTAGACCTTCTGCTCAAAGCAGGATCAGCTATAAGGTCAGATCAGATTCTTCAGATGCTTATCCAGTCTGAACTTGAATACCTCCAGGGATGGAGACTGCACAGTTTTTCTGGGCAACCTGTTCCCTGGCATGTGTTACAGTCCAAATTTGATTTGAGAAATGCTTATTGGAGTCTTTCGCATGAGAAGCTTGCCCATCAGCATGAAGGCTTTGCAAGCTGTAAGAGGTAATAATAAAAGAAATACTTCTTTATTAACATATTTATTTCATTTTATATTTTAACAAATGTCTTTGATTTGCCAAACTTCAGAACAGCCAAGCCTGTTAGCTAGCTCTTCGAGAAACACAGGACTGGGTCAGCTCGACACACTCCTCCAGAAAGCAGATGTTCTGTATTTGTAGTTTCCCTCAATACATTCAAGGCTCAGTTGTGGACTTTGGTCAGGCAGCAGCATTTTGAGCACTCAGCATACCCATGGATGTGCCTTTTACCGCTAAACTTACAGGGAGGCAGCTCACACAGAGTGTAGAGCCTTATTATAAATAGCTGAGGCAGACAGAGCTGATCTCTAGCACCAGGACTTTCTCCACAAATGCTTGTTATGAATGTGGAGTTAGAGCAGGGAGGGCAAGTTTCTTCCCAGTACTTTGGATGGAGCAGAGAGAATGGACAGGCAGGAATTTAGGACTAAGAATGAGCTTTGATAGAGTCAGAAGTCTCAGGTTCTGTATATTCAGAGAAACATATCTTACCTATTTTGATTGGCAGGCTTTGGAGAAAAGTACTTTCCAATGTTCGTGAACATTTAACACCTTTAAAGGTGCAAACAGTGTGAAGGGTTTTGTTTCAGTAGTTCTATTCGAACCCACTTCCTACAAGGAAGACATATTTGCTCCCTTTTCCCACATTTTTGAGTACCCAGATGGAAAAGTCTGGCCTTAAAATGCATGTGTAACAAACTAGGTGTCTTGAGGCCTTGTCATGCCTTCGGCAGTGCTGACATCAGCGAGATGTCTCACTGAAGAGCTGGCAATTTTACAAGAGAGAATTTATTCTTTTTAGTTGGAAAGAGATAGCTTGTCATCAGCCAAAACACATGGCAAACTCCTGCACGTTGTAAGGATTATTCACCCAACTCTCCCAAAAGCATCTCTGGAAATCTCACTGTTCTCTGGCACATTTCTTAGGGAAGAGCAAAGCAGGAGGTTCAGATGTAGCTTTATAAGGTTATAGAATTCAAAGACTTTCCAACCAATTAACTCCAAAGGACATAAACCAGTGACTTATATAATAGTGAGTCAAGGCTCACACAACAACAAGATAACAGGAATTGTTGGCCTAGTTCAGCTGAAATAATCCATCTTGCCCAATAACCTACTATAGTCAGCAGCCTGCACCGGTTGTCTAGGAAAGAGTGAAAAGAAGGGACACGTAAAGAGCAATTATTCTCCTGCCATTCTTCTAGCTGCTCATCAGCTGTGTTGGGGCTTTGGAGCCAAATGCTGCACCCAAAACAATGTATATGATGATTGCTCAAGGACCAGTTTTTCCTAGTGTTCATTTTTAACTGAGCTATACTTCTGACCTGCACAACCCACTGTTGGAAGGGGTAGTACAATTTATCTGTGCATCATGTGAAAAATTACTGATTCTATTTTCTTCTATTCCTGAATTCTCTGGCACGTTGCTGGAATCTGCTTGATATTTATACTCATTCATTCAGCTATCTTTTAAGCCACAGACTGGATGAAAGAAATTCATTTAAACAATCAGGAGACCTTTACTGGCAATATGTAGAGCACTGTGCAACCAAGGGACATTCACTCTGTAGCAGTGGATATTGTACTTGAAAGTGTGATTCTACTGTTAAACTTCATATGTTATTTACTGGATTTCTGGAATGAATTTCCAGTTCAACTTGGGTTAAACGCATTTTGCCATTGATTTCATTGGGGTCAGGTACTCGTCTTTGGCCTTATACCCGTGTTTCTTCCCCTGCTCACAGTCCCCATGGCTGCCAGCACAGCAGAGCCAGTGTAACTACAAGTGGTGACTGGGATGCAGCCTTGCTGGTGGAACTATAATTCATCCAACTACCTGGGGGGAGCTCTGCCCCACCTTATGTCATAAACCCCCATGCAGGCCACAGGTAACAGAACCCAGAGACAGCCCCATCCCATGGATCAATATTTTACACCAGTCGCCATCTTTGCTTGTAGAACTTCCCTAGATTTCCCTGGAAACTCTTTGCTGTGCAGCCACACTGAGGTGGGTTCATCAGCCCTTTCAGACCTAGATGTCACAGCTCTAGATTTTGGCTGATACTCCAGCTAGCCGGTCTAGAACCAGGCTGCACATTTATCTGCAAACCTACTGCAGCCTACAACTATCTGCAGCTGTCCACAGCCTGCTGCAACAAACCTGACAGCCTGGAAGGGTCATCTGACAAAGCTATTTGAAGCTTTAAGTTACATGTGGAAAAAATATAAAGCTCCTACATATGAAGAGCTTCATATTCCAACCAGAGTGCCTCTGTTCCCTGCTTTCTGTCACTGTAAAACAGCAGACAATTGTAGGAATTTAAATTAAAAGGACAAAATGTCCCTTCCCCAAGCAACAGGATGTTTTCAGTTGTATAGACTTTTAGAAACTACCTCAATCCATCCTGAACTAACAGTTTTAAAATTGGCAGTTCAGCAAACATCTGGATGCTGCAAACATTAAATGGGAAAAACAAGTGGTATCTAACAAAAAATGGAGACAGGAGCTGTTTTTATCTTGTGGGTGGATTTTTATTTTTTTTAAGTCTGAGCTATTTATATCTTCATCTGGAATTGGAAATTTTTCAAAATAAACACAGTATAGCCCTAATGAACTTGCTTATAGTCCTTATTACAATGTCACTGCCCAGTCCAGATATTTTTTGAAATACTAGTTTTTTATTTTAGTGTTTTTAACTTATCTGATTATTTTATTTAATTTGTTGTGTATCCTTATATGCAATTCAAATGATGTCTGAAGAATGAGTATATATATAAAATATTATCACGGACTTACCAACAACTGTAAGGTTGACTTGTGCTTGTCTACTGCCGAGTTTGTTCTCTACAACTAGGGTGTAACATCCACAGTGTTCCTGCTTTGTCGATGATATTGTTAGCTTGCTGCTGTTTTCATCATTCTCAATTTTAATATATTCATTTTCTTTAATCTGCCAAATAAAAAAAAAAGTTATAAATTTCTTCATATCTGAAAGAGCCTAAAATGTTATCATATTTAACATTATCTGCAGATAACTATCACAGAAGTGAAAAAGTGCAGCTGCTAAACTGCGTAATCAACACAAAGCATCTAGAAATCCAGTGGAACATTATAATGACTCCAGTCCTGCAAAGGCAACAGGGAGCATTATTGTTACTGGAACACCACTAAAGACCAGGAGTTTCACTTTTCTAATTTCTCTTTGACAAGCTGAAAGAGGAAACTGTGTAATTGTCAAAAGAGCAAAGTTTGGTCTCACGTATCTCACAGAAACCACAGTGGACCAGTGGTTTAGCCCGAGTTCATTTGGCATTCCCCTACAGAGGCCGAATGTGCAAATCATCCATGGCTGTGACTTTTGCCCTCTTGTCTTAACCAGCCTTATTCTGTACCTCCACATAAACCAGAGCACACAGTTTCTTGGGTTTGAACAATTAAAGATGATGTTGACTGAAATGGAGATGTAATGCTACAGCTGTGCAGAGAGACATTCAAAGAGCAGAATGAGCTTCCCTATAGCATTTTTCTGCAGAAGCGAAAATCAAAATCTCTGCTGAATACCACAGGCATATTATGAACTAGTTTTTAATTGAAACAGAGCTATCATAGTATAAATGGCCAAGGTGACTTAGATTTTAATCAGTATTAGCTTGAGACATGACAGATTATTTAAAAAGCTCATAATGCTACACTGCAATTAGAGAAGCTGTACACTGCGTTCTTATGAAACAGACAACATAATGTCAATGCCCTTCTTCCTCCCACCACTTCCTTCTTAGATAAGTGACTCTTACAAGTCATTCTCAGAATTTCATTAAAAATGAAGACTATTTAGTTTGCCTTATCTTGTCTCATATATCCAGAGAACAGAAATTAAAAGTTTAAGAGCAGGACTTTCTCTGCTCTTTCCTCAACTGAGATACTACACATGCACTGCCCTATGCCCAAAAGTAACCTGAGAAAGATTCTCCTACAATAATTCAGACAGAAAATTACCAAATGGGATTATGTAGGATTACAGTTTAAATTATACTGAAAGTTGCTCTGCTCTGCCCCCATACTTGTGAGATTCTAAACTCCTTATGTTTTGCTTCATTAGAATCAACCAAAGGGTTATAGCAGAACTAGATGTGTCTTATTTAGAGAAAGCCCTGAAAGGATGCTTAGTGGCTTGCATTGGTTATGGGGAACATGAAACTGGATCCCTGTGTTCCCTGGCTTTGAAAGGCTTTCCCCTCTTCAGCTGAGCACAGTTTCAGCATCCCTCCACTACACTGCTACCATGTACAACAGCATGGGTCACAAATTTGTGACATTCCCTTTCTTCAAGCGAAAGGTATTTGTCTGGAATATACCTGTGAGTGGCTCTCTTGCACCTGAGGGAATATGAGGAAGGAATGTGGAGAGGACAAGTTCCTTGGCACACTGCAGCAAACAGTGGAAGGGCTGAAATCGCAACTCACCTCCTCCTGGGTCTGCTCAAATAATGAGTATGAATAACCCCCAGCAAATTGTTAAAACACTTGGCTGATTTTCACTTTTAGGATTGGAAATGGAACAGAGCTGAAATCAACCACATTTATAGAAGAGGAAGAAATCCAAGCATAAAACAATATGTAGTGAAGTATAAGAGAAAAAGAAAGCAAAATAATGGTGCAGCACAGGACATAGTAACTGGCTCCCCATTTAAAGTAATAAAGGAGAGATTGCTGCCCTCACTTGTCCTCCTACAGTTTTTAGTAGCCTTCCTGAAGTTTTTTTTCCTTTTCTATCTTATTTGCCATAATGAACCATATAAAAATTTTTATGTAATTTTAATGTATGTTTTTGCAATACTTTGCGCCTCATAGTGAATAACTAAAAAGAAAGTATAAAGATGGTAAAAATAGAATTTTACAAAGGAAAAAATATGTCAAATCACAGATTATGGATCTAATATGGGCAATAGGAGCTGCCAGTCTCATCATATAGCTCTTGTATATAAAAAAGGCCTTCAAATCTATGTAAATAAGATTATGGTATTCAAAAATTAACTCAGAATTCTGCACAAACCAGAAACTTATTTTTGAGGGTACATTTTACCTAAATGTTAAGATAGCATTTAGCAAAACCGTACAATGAATGTCACTGGAGCTTCTGAGACCTATTTTTTGTGGAAAGAAGTAGTTAACTACAGAAGAAGTAATAGTCTTGAATAGTAGTAGTCTTGAAGCTAAAGAATTTTAAGAAAATATAGGAGTTCAGGAAAAACCCCCACCCTTTTCCCTAAAGTAAGAGATTATTTGGAGTTAGGAAGGATGGACTCTGGAATACCCTTTGCACTAGCAAGCTGTTTTGAATTCTTTCAGTTAAATGCTGACACATCTGGATTTAAAGTCTAAACTTCCTTCTAGGAGGAGATGTTTTTATTTATGCTCTATAGAGTGCATAACAAGTTCAGAATAAAGTAAACAGAATAGCAGCTCCAGTACATATTTATACTTGCTCTGTCCTAACATGACACTTCATCTTCCAGTTTGAACTTGCATATTGGGTTATTTAATTTAAAGTGGTTTGATTCTAAGTTGCTTCATTATAGCAACTCGCTTCAGGAGCTGCCCTTACAGACACATGTATTATAGTTTAAGTATATTAATTCAACTAGAAGGAACTTTGAACCCAGAGTGTGAGGGCACTCATGCCATGGATTGCTGTTGTGCCTTGTAAGGTGATATTTGTGTTGTCATACAATTCACTCAAGCTTTTTATATGGCATTTTGCCCCTCTGACATAATTTTAGGCTTAGTATCAATGAAGAAGTCATTTTTGAAGAACAGAAGTATCTCCTGTGACAGATACTTTTCAGATACCTATATATTTTCCATCACCTATCCTTTAATTACATAGTCTAAATCTTTTCACAAAGAAAAGGTAATTTGTTATAGGAGGATACAGGCAGAAAAGGGTTTAAACTGTAGGAAGAAAAATTTGGGTTTGGCGTCAGGAAAAAATATTCTCCCACTGTGGATATTTAAGCACTGCAATAATTTGCTAATGGAGGTTGTGAAATCTTCATTAGTGGAACTTTTTCAGCAGAGATGAGGAAAACATTCGTCAGGAATGACATGGACTTTGCCAGTTCCTCAGTAAGGGAGATGGACAAATGGGAAATGGTCATTGGTGCTCCTTTCCAGCTCTACTTTTTCAATGATTGTTAAAGTAGACCAAAAAAAAAAATTTACCTCCTTACGAAATTTCATCCAGGTGCAAGTTATGGGTGCTGTTCCTACCACCTTGGCAAACAGTTCCACTGATTCACCTGCACGGACTTTTCTGTCTTCTGGGAACTGAGTAATCTGAGGAGGAGCAGCTGATGGGAAAAATAAAATAAATAAAATCTCTCTTTAGGTTTCTATACTTTAATTTTTTTAAAAAATTCAAAACACATACATGTCTCAGCTCACCTGTTTCAGAGCAGCATTTGAAATCCAGATTAACAGCTACATGTTGTTTGCAATGAAACAATTCTGTGGACATTGTTAATTCTAGTGGAGTGAAGCAATAACAATCTATCCATCCGAAGTTTGCTCATGTAAAACCAAGCTACAGACATCCAAAGGACAAAAACATTTAGACCTACCACTAGTTCCAAATAGACAGCTTATGAAATTTTTTTGTTGTGTTGGTTTTTTTTTTCAGCAAAACTTATTTTTTTTTCTTTCGCACTTTGTATTTTTGAAGAATGGTTCCAGCTAACTTCTTATCAATCTCCATGTGTGGAGAGGGTCAGCAAACCTACTCCCTGATGTCATCAGCAGCACTCAGAAAAATTTAAGATTCGAGACCTATGAAGATTCTGCTTTCAGTAGCCAGATAGACATTATGTGGAACAGAAACATCATGAGAGACAAGGAAGGAATTTGGTGTCTTTATCCATCACACTAAATTTTCTGGTGAGCAGTGATGAATCATTTTCTTTGTGTACTGCAGTGCTTCTTTTAAACCTTGCCGTCCCATTCATACTTCTCTGTTCCCAAATCAGCCATTCTTCCTCCTCTTCCCTCTCACTGCCTGAGTATCAATAGATGGCAGAACATCTCTTCTGCTAATAGTGCTACATCCTTGTCTCTCAGTTGTGATACTGAGTGTGTCAGACCCCAGTAGCTGCTGGGGTCAGATGCCAGAAATATCATAGGCCAGACAACTCCAAGGTGAAACCTGTACTATTGCTTTATAAAAGCAGCACAATAAAAAAATATTCTTGTGTGTGTGGGTGTATTGGAGGGGAAGGGGGCAGACTTGAGGACATATTGACAGAAATGGTAAGAGGCACTCCCTAATATTAGAATGACCTCACTGCCAAATATAACATTCCTTTCCAAAGCACAGGGCTACTGGGTATGAAAAAAGTGCTTTCTTTTCCTTTTCAATGTAATTAAAACAAAGAGGCCTTCCCCTTGATCCTCTAGACTTTTTCTTTGAAAAGTCTTTTTTAAAATATCTGAAGGAAACTAGGATGAGGCACATATCTGGTGTACAAAACAGCTTGAACAGTTTAAAAGTCTGACAAAGTTTTAAGACACTGAAAGCAGGTTCCTATAGAGGAACTTTCCATGTAACTTTTAATATAGATACCTTTGCCTAGGAGACTGCAAACACATGAACAGGCTAGCATAATGCCAGTGATGAGGAAAAGTAGAATCTATCACCTTGTCTGTGGTAGCTACTCATCCAGAGGTGGCACTCTGTGATACACAGAAAAGTCTCTTTTCACAGAAGGCCAGGGTATGTTGTGGATATATAGAAGGGCACGAGCAACACACTGCTCCTAGTATTTCGTAGGACCCTGTCTCAGACAGACCTTGCTATAGTTTATCTGATAGTAACTTCTTTGCGTGCTCATAATTTGATTCTTAGTACAATGTAACATCACAAACAACTCTGAAAAGGGATTTACCCACCATTTAATCACATATACAAACAAGTTTATTAGGTGAACAGCTGTACTTAATAAATGTGGGTGATGTGCAACAAACTACCTGCTTTTGGAGGAGTCTTTGGAGCTGGTTTCTTCTTCACGGTTGCTTCGCCTAGTTAAAAAAAAAGACAAAAAAACAAACAAAAAGCAAACCATGTTAATTCAAAGGTGAGCTTTGGGGGGCACCAGATTAACTACAAACATCCATATCAATGCCTTGTTGGCACTGGAAAATATAATATGTTCTGCCAGCATATTAAACTTAAGAATTAAAAATACTTTCTAAAAACACTTTTAGTATCCCGAATGATCCTCAGAATATTCACAGTTAAAGCTGAAACTTTTAAAAGAATCAAAGAAATCTGCTACATCTCTCCCATGATCTGTCATAGTCCATTCCTTATAGCACTTTAACGGGGGTGAAAAAAAAGATCCATTTCATACTGAATTTCTGCTCAGATTTCCAGCATAATCAATGCTAAATGAGCTCAGTTAACACCACGTACTGCTTGTCATACCACTTGTGAGCTAGCAAAGAAACAGTGATATATCAACAGTAAATACTAGTATCACCCCTCTGTCTCATCCTATTCCCTAAACAGGTATAAATTTTGGCTATATTCACACACATAAAAAAAAGGGTCATGGCAACAAAAATATGGCTTAGAACTTGAAATCTGGACATGTAAAAAAGATAATGTTCTACAAATTGTGAATTGTAAGCAGAAACACAATTGAGAAGACAGGTAGGTAGAAAATGGACTATTAACTCTTTTTCACAAAACAAGAACTAGAGGCCACCCAATTAAATTACCAGGCAGCAGGCATAAAAGAAACAGAATTATTTTTAAATACAACATGCATAATCTGCATTCACAGACACATAAATGTTTTACAATACAGAAACATAAACAGGTTCAAAAGCACAAATTAATTGGAGTTAGGTATAGTGGGGGGCATGAAATGTGACAGTTTGGATGCTTTCAAACCACTGAATTCCAGAAGTGGAGGAGCTCATTCCTTTTTGAGCACCCTCTTTTTGTCTGCTGCCTTAAGCATCCTTGTCAGAGGATGGTGCCTGCTGTGAAAGAACATTCCTTATTTCCTTATATAAGCTCAAGTAGGCAGCTTGATTGCAGTAGTCTGGCTTTTAAGATGTCATTGCCTCCAAGGGAAGCAGGATGTACTAAGTGCTTTAGAATATCTGGCAGAATATACATAGGTGCCTAGTGATAGCCATAAGTCTGAAAAGTTTTAAATATTTTTGTTCATTGTTTTCTTTATTTACTAAAGTTATTTCAAATTAGAAAGACACTGAGCAGCAAAAAAATCACCCGAAATTCACCAAGCCAATAAAAGCAGGATTTTTATTTTAACCCCTTTAACTGCAGCAAATAGAGCTGATACCCCAGAATTTATCATCTGATGCCCCATGAAACTTGGCAGCCATGAGCTGCAAAATGGGAGTTTAATGCTATAGCTCAGGCAACAGACAGATATGAAGACTGAATTTAAGTTTCAGAGTAATTGGACATAGTAGGTGGTGCGCTGTAGGTTACGAAAAGACCAAATTGTTTCAAAACTACCTAATGGTTTAGCTTGTCAACACCAGTGTTTATTCAGTTCATTCTGGAGAATATTTTACTATGCAGTGAATACAGAAAAGTTTTTGCAACCTTTCCTTTTATAAACCTCTATTTTATTGTGATTTTCTCTCAAAGTATGCTTAGCTTTCATATGCTCTGCCTTTATTGATTTTGCAGGAACTAGAAACACAATAATGGAGAGTTAGAATATTCTTGCAGTACTTATGGCTGAGTCAGAAAAGAATAGTTGCATATTTCCCAAGGAAGCCTTTCTTCGATGACTGTCAGCTCAACAGAACTGGTTAAAGGATAAGATGAGAACTTGTGAGGTGTTTATCCTGGTGTAACTGGACCTCCAGGGCATGAGTTGTGTATCTGTCCTGCTGCAACTTCTATGTGGACTTCATGATTTTTAAATTCAGGTCTTCAAGTAGCACAACTGTGATTAAAGGGACCCACTACTCTTTGGACCACCAGCAGAGTGACATGTACCCTGACTGCTGTAGTAAGTGACAGCAAATACATTTCCACATCCTCTTTCCTGCCAAAGCTGTAGGAACAAAAGTGACAAGTAGTGTTTTCAGAGCAGCTTTCCTCTTTTGTCATTGCATGGTCACACCCTGAGCTAAAACTCTTATTTCAGGTTGCAGACATATTCCATGGATGAAACTACTTTTATTTTGAGGTCCCAGCTGGAAGAGCTGTAGAGCCTACCATCTGCTCTTAAACATTCCTATTAACGCAAATAATGCATTAGTTACTCATTAGATGCACAATCCCATGTAAATTAACTCAGTTATATGATTTAAAAATGTGTAAACATTTTTGGTTTTGTGTATGCTATATTTAGAGAAAAACAGACTCTGCTTTTCTCTAAACTGAGAATGAAGTAGCTGTTGGGTCTCTCCTCAGAGCTCCAATGGCTTGCAATACAAACTACAATAACACAAATTTGTTTGCCTCCACACTACATTAAGCTTGATATGAACAAAGAGCAGCAATGATGAAGGAAAAGCACCATTTGTGAAGTGTCATCTTGGGTTGCAGAGTTTTTGTTACTATTTTTCAGAAATGTCACTGCAGACAAATAGGACGACAAACAACTTCCTGAATCCAGTATGATTTTCACTCAGCTCTTGGCCTACATTGCATATTTGTTGCAGTACCTCAGTAAACAAGCAAAGTGCTGGTGGAGTCATCACACTCTCCAAATGTTCATGTTTCACACTGATTCTTAATGTCTGTAAAGCTTCTTTCCTCCTGGCTGACCATGTAATTCTCTTCCTTTGCACAATAACTGCACAAAATGGACATACTCAGATACCCCCTTACTTTTCTCTGCCTATTATCAACCATCATGGAAGGGATCCCAACTGCATAATTTGTTCATTCACAACTACAGTCAGTGACATTCAATTCATCACATTAACAAGAACAATGATTCTATACATGCTAGGATGTATAATGAACCACTAGGTTCATTTTACCCTGTAAGTGGAGTAAATTCATGGTAAACCTCCTAGCCCTGGAATAACCAAGGCAGCAAAGCAGAGATCATGAACGCATCATTTCATTCAGCTAGGGTACTTCCTTTTATAAGTAAATAAAATTTTTTTGTTTAAATTTTAGTTTTTACCCACCAGGACGTTATATTCACTTAACTGAGGATATACAGACTGTCACTGGACTTCATCAAACCATGCAGGCTTGCTGGAAGGTCTGGCTGAATATCCTGTTTTGCAGACACAAATAGCCCTGAGCAGAAATGAAAGGCAGGGATGGGGTGGAAGGGGATGAGTACAAGGACAGGTCTCTAGCTCTGTGAAGCCAACTTCTTCGGCTATTAGTGTTTACTCCACTGTTTGTAGATCTTCCTTGAGAATACCAGCTCATCTTACGCATCTTTTTGAAATGCAACTTTTGTTTCAAAAGCTGCTGGAGACAGTGAAAAAATCTAATAAAATTACCAAAAGTTCACAAGGTCAAATGACTGTTTTCATTAAAATATTTGAGCTTCTTGGAAATGTTAGTTCAAGTCTGCTTCTGCTGCATTTTTTTTTTAAAGACGGTTTGTCTGTCTTTTGATATTTACATTGAAACAGGCTGAAGCTGAAAAGCAGCCTGGAAGAAAAAGGACTAATATTCCCCCCTTAAATGAATCTGCCTTCTAGAAACAACTTAACATAAACATTAAAGGGCTGGTATTTACATAACTTTATAGGCAGGTTTGCCTCTTAGAGAGCTTGTGTTTGAGTGGGGGGGACATAAACTAAAAAAGGGAAAGATCCCATATAGGTTGTGAGCTGTGGGACATTTGGTTGTGCTATTCATTTCCCCGATGGTGTATTTGTGAGAGCAGATATGTTCAGAGCCTCTGTCTTTCTTTTTTGCTTCCCTTTTTTGGAATTTTACTAAAAATAGGCATAGACCTCCCCTGAAATGGCTCTCTACACAACTTGCTTTCATAAAGCATGAAGTAAAACTCTTAGGATCTGAAAAAACATCAGTACTCAAGATAGTATTTCCAACTAATCCATAATTCCTACTGTCTTCCCCAGCGGACATGCCTAAAATTATGTGTATGTCCTCTCTAGTGATGGATTTCAGCACCTGGTAAACAAGTACAGTTATTACCTAACTGGGTTAACATAAGGATGTTATCCCTGCTTCTGTCTGCTCATGGAATAGCTCAGGACAGGAGAAGGGCTGATAATTAGGGCACTCTAATACTACAGACGCATAGGAAACAATTTTCCCCTCATGCAAAACATGTCAAGATTTTATCCTCAGAGTTCAAGAGAAACTGAAAAAAGAAGTCATGTCTGTAAGGTGTCAGACACTATGGTAAGAAGAATATTTATGGAAAATTTATGGAAAATCAAGATTCAAGTATCTGCTCCTTCTTCCCCATCTCACTTGAATCCTTTGGACTTATAGGATATGATATTATGAGGTCTCTCTTTTTCACATGTAAATGAATCCCTTCAGTGTAATCTCTTTAAAAGCCTTCTGGGGGTAGATATCACGGCCTGAATCAAAGGTGACTGTTTGTCTGTAAAGTTTCACTACTCCTTGCTACGCCAAAATACATGGAATGACTGACAGCTAGAAGTGCAGAAAAAATAAAACACTTAGCCTTGTGGTCAAGGCAATGAATTATTCTGCTGTATACTTGTTTCACCCACAGATTTAGTTGATGGTACAAAAACTTGTTACAGGTATTAGCACAGACAAGATAAAATAGGAGAAAGATGATGGCTACAATTGTAGCAGAAAAAGACAACACATCATTATTTACCAATTTGTTCATAAATCCATTAACCTATGCTAATTGCTAGAGAGTAAAATGACAGTCATAATGCACCAAACACCAGTAGCCTGAAAAGGTTTGGAAGCTTTAAAAGTTTTGCTACATTGCTTCTCAAAGAGCAAATTTCTCATAATATTTAGTATCTAAAGATAATAAAACAGAAAGCAACTCTGATTAAATTTGATGAGAAGCAGAAAACTAAATTCCATACAAGTCAGTTATTTGAGTTTGTGTGCTTCAGAACAGTTTTTAAAAGCTTTTATTTTATTTTTCATTAAAAACAACTGTCATTTTGTTGCAACATCCCATATTTAGTTTCTAAATCACGCAGAGATTGTACTCCAATTGAAAAAAAAAATACAGACTCCTCCGTCTCAAAATAAAAATAAAACCCAGGAAATACTCACTTTTGCACTGCAGTCACAAGAGAGCTAGCATATACTAGCTTCAATAATGTGATATGGTACACTGAAAATAACTCAGTATTTGAAAACAGCTCGGGTGGAGGAATAAACAATTCCACAGCAGTTGAGTAGCAGAGCGCTTGAGCAACCTCTGCAATTAAAGCAAATCTGAGCAGCGCAGAAGAGATCCAGTATCAAACAGAGCTTATAAACAACCCAGGTCATGTGAATTCCACTAAAATTCCTCTTGGTGGGAGCAAGACAGCAACGTAAGTTTCTTAAATATAGATTTAATTTTCACATTTCCCATGTCCTGCAAGAACATGTACAATTAGATGGCAAAACGCTGTGACCGAGTGTGTAGGAAGAGGAATCTAAACAAGGTTACTGGCTACCAGTCCATTACACAGGAAAATACTGTCAGGTCATCTGCACATTCAGGAGCTCCAAATGGTGTCAGTGGGAAAAGCTAGGTACCAAGTGCTTTTTGCACACTAGTGAAGCCATTGGCTGTTTTATAGAGAAGAGACTTTGGTCAGTGCTTCTATGACATGCCTCAGATCTGCAATTTCGGGTCAATGACTGAACTGGAAATTAATGATGCATGGCACCTCTTCAAGGCTATGTTACAGTAACTATCCATTTTTCTCTGCATGAGACAGTCAATAAACATTTCTGTCTTCTTCTGTCAACATACAGATATGTAGGTTAGACTGCATGAAATACCCACGGAAAATACTGTTCTGTGCCAACATTAACTCAGAAAATATCAGCACGGTGAGAGCTGTAAAGTAATTTGGCAGAGGTTCAAAATGCCTACCCAGCATTAGTGAAGCAGGGTTGAACTGGGCACTCAGGGGAAAGGATCTGGACAACGAATTAGTTGTTTCTCCATTGCTCACTTCATACGTACAGTAACTGAATTTTCTTTTCATCTGTGGTGCAACTAACCTTCAGTCTCACCAAGTTAAATCTTACATTGCCTTTTTACTTCAGCCCAACTTGGCTGTGAGGCCCTGTGCCACCCTTGGGCCCCAAGCCTGAGGAATGAAGGCAGTACCTTTCATAACCCAGAGTTTCAGAGAAATCCTATTTAGGTCTTAAAAATAGCTAATGGCAATTTGATTTACATATACTAAAAGCGGAATTTTCGGCTTCTCTTAGGAAAAAAGATTAATTTTTCCTTGAAATGTTTGGTCAGAGGCTTCACTGACAACGTAAGTCATGTTGTTCCAACACACTAAGTACTTGCACTCACTGTGCAGAAAATGTCTTGGATCTTGCAGCAGCCAGGAGCAGAGCAGCAAGAGCCTTCTGGGAAACGAATGGGACTAAGGGAACTGGCTTGGATAGCCTCTTTGACCCTCAAAAGCATCTCAGAGTCCAAAGAGGTCAGGAGAAGTACAGTCACCAAATCACAGCTGTATCCAGCCCTCTTACTTCTGTAATTAAAAGAACATCTCTGACTTGATCAGCTTCCTTAGCAATTGAGTTCTTCACTTAGAAAGTGGCAAGTTTTATACTTGGGACAAAACAATCTGACATGAAATTAAGATTTGAAACATCTGACAATAATCAATGCCATGCTTCATATTATTTCCATAGAATGGAAATCAACAGAAAATTGGAAGCATTTACTGGCTTAGTTACATATTATCTAAACTGGACGCATCAAGTTTAATGGTTTAATGACATTTTCTTAAAATGGTGTTTGCAGACTTGGATTTTCTGACAAGATTGTTTATTGAAGAGTAAATAACAGAACTGCATGTTAATCACTTGGCCACTGACTCATAATTTTTCCATGGCAATTAATACTTAGAATTCCCCCCACTAGGAAAAGAATATATTAACATGATAAGGAGTCCTGTCTAACACATTTACTTTCATGTTCCAGAGATGCCACTGGGCAGCCTTGTATTCAAGTACCAATAATGCTAAAAATTCAGATCAGGGAAGATAACAGTGCAACCTTCCAGAGGATTTGATCTGGACAGTGTCACTGGTGACATTTTATTCAGAACCATCAGCAAGAGAAGTTACTTTACCAAAAATGTGTTTGACATGAAATCAAACATTTTATATAGTAGCAGATATAAAAGATTTAAATCAGCAAGGTACCAAATACTGCTAAATAACTCGAAGGTGTGTGGAGAAAGTCTTTTTCTTTGATGTAACTTTATTTTTAACTGAATAAAAGAACTTACATTTGTGCAATCAACCTCTGTGCTGGGTCACCCCTTCAATGTATGTGGTCTGGATACGAGAACAGTGGGTTTAACAAGTGTTACTCAGATGAGAGAATCCAGGATATCCTGTTAGGTTTTCATACCAATGATTATGACAGGTGATAATTGCCATTTCTTAATATTTACTGAAAGTAGTGCTGTGAATTAGCCCTACAAAAAAAACACTGGGCATTTCTTTCCAAACACTTTAATCCAATGCTTAGACTTATGAGGGTTATTTTCTAAAGCATTAAAGCCATTTTTTTTCTCAGTAGCAATAATTGGGATACAGTTTCTTCCTACTATAGTAAAGTTATGTTGCAGGGCTTAGCCGTGGTAAAGTTTAAAAAATAGATCTGGCTTCTGTAATGTGCCTTTTTCATCAGCAAATCTTGAAAAAAGCCTTTTAAAATATGCTTTTGGAAATTATTGGGATGTCAGTTAAAATAATCTGTAGTATTTTCGATATTGCATTTGAGCTAATGATAAGACTGAGAATCATGAAAGCTGGGTTCTAGATCTGCAAATGAATGCGCCTGATCATGGGCTAATTTTGGTCCTCAGCTTAAGACACATTAAGGACAACAACATATTTGGAAGTGTGGAGTAGTAATAGGGTTTTTTTGAAAAAGAATATTTATTTATAAACCTTGAAATCTTTATTTACTCTTAAAAATCTCAAGCAGCACTTTGATTTTTCCACAGTCTGTTGTGACAAAAACATTTATTTAATAGGCACCGAAGATTTTGCAAGTGGCTTTGGTAATTGCAATAAGCCCTTCCCTTTAAGTTTACTTTGAAGTAACTTCTAATTTCAAAGGGAACTGGACACCTAAATCCCTTTATAGCAGTTTCAAAGCTCCCTACAGAAATGTTCAAGTGGTGAGAATTTTTGGCTCAGTGTTTCTGCTGCAGGGCTGTGTCAAACTAGAAGACCCTTATATTACCCACTGATTGTTCTGGCATAGCACAGAGAATGCAATATGGTAAATAATGAAAGGTTCCAATTTTCCACTGCCTCTTTTAGTTCTTTTGTATCTGCACAGAAGAAAATTGACACTTTATTATTCTAACTCAGTAACATTTGACATCCACCTAGAGAAGACACAAGTGGCAAAGCCCAAGTCAGTACAGTCAGTGCAGAATGAACCAGCTCCAGAAGTGGCCTTTTTCTCTTCTTCCTTAGGATTTTTTCACCCAGATTCAAAGGTGGATCTGTTGGTCATCCTGAGAAACTTTGCTATTTATTCTATTTATCATTGGAGAGTTGCATAATTATTAATAAATTTCGGTGACAGAATACTGTTTGTAAGCAAAAAGAAATACATCGTAATTTTCCTAATTTGCGTGGGAGCAATCTTGCTGCATGTAAAACTGCAAGCATCCATTCAGAGATATTGTTAATCACTGAATGATACAAAGCTGCCTTCAGAGATGTTCTTCTGAGAATAGCTGTTTATTCTACACCAGAATCCATTATATAGTGCACAACAAAAAAAGTAATATCCAAAATTCTACTTGCTATTGGATTTCTGTAGCTTACAATACCCAAGGTTCCAGTAGTAAAATTATGTTGTCAGAATGAGCAGTCAAATGAACTGGGTCAGCAACTCTTCTCACAGCGAGACAAAATCTACAGGTTAAAATACTGACAAAATTCACCATTCTCTACAAAAAAGAAATCTATTGATCTTTGCTTTCAGGAACCTTAAGTTAATTACTTTCCTGAAGGTTCCTACTGGGGAAAAAAAACAAGGATCAGTTATAATTTATCTGAAGAGAGAAGAGGTTGACATATCTGCTAACCATGAAATTTGACTTGCACTTCCTTACAGAAAGAGGAAAACATGGATCTTTTCTCCTGAAAACTATTTGTAAAAGTGACAGAAAGTATATACTTTCTGTACCCCATAGAATATATACTGTTGTGACTGAATTCACTACCCAAAATTCGGAATTCATTCAGTGGCATTTTTAGGAATTTTTGTTCTCTATTTCTTCAATACCGTTCCGTACACTCTACTTGCCATTGGGACTGTTGGTGACTTGACATGGCAACAAAGGCTAGAAGGGATTTAGAGTAAAATGTATCTCATTAGATTGGGACATCTTAATTCACAGCCATTCTCTATTAATCCTCTTTTCAAGAGAAATACGGTGAAGATGCACAAATTTGTGACTTGTTAAGCCCATCCTCTTTCAGGTAAGGAAATTCACAATCTCTACATCTGATAAAGATTTCAGTATAAATTGAAACTGGATCAGTTTTGTGTATTTTGCCCCTGACAAATGTACAAATAAAACACTCAGGCAGACAAATACCCACTGTCCTCAGGGACTGAGATGTTAAAAATCACCTGTGAAATCTCTGCAGCCAAATCCTTTTAAAATTAAATATATATTTTTCAAAAGTTTTCAAAAAATTCTTCCAAAGCCCAGTTTCCTAACATTCTCTCTGGTTACCTTGATCTTTTCTGTGCAACAGGAAAGATGGTTTATAGGCATTTTGAAAGAGCTTATGAGAAGTTCAAGAACTTGAAACACTGGTATGACATGCTATGGAGCAACCTTAAGAAAACCATTCCCCATTATTCCAACCTTCTTTTCCCAATCATTCCTGCAGCCAGAGTAGCAAGCTTCTGTTTTGCTACCTATGTCCAATTTCCACTAAAATCAAAAGCAAAACAAGCAGGATGTGGATCAGGTCATATACCTGCATATTTAGACTGAATTTCCAACTCACACTTTCCCCTGGGAAAGCTGCAATTGATAACACTGCTGGGAGGATCAGAGGAAATGTGTGTGTTTGTGTGCATAGAAAACACTATTCAAAACACTATCCTGTGGAGATTTAAACAGCTTTAATATTTTCTTTTCTATTGATGTTCAAGAACAAAATTATTGTTCCTAATTGTTATCATTTACAGCATTTGAAGCTCATATGCAGAGGTGGAGCATGTCAGTGTGACCCTTCCCACACCTCCAAATGAGTGGCTGGAGTGAGAGTTATAATACTCAGCCAGCAACTCAAAAATAGCTGTAGCACAGGGCATAGATCTATGTAAGTGACAATTCCAGAAGCACAGTTATTACCTGTGATCATCAATCAGTACAAAACTGCTCTGGGTCCTGCTGAAAGCAGCTGAAACCCTTCATGCTGGAAGATCAGATCACAGTTTTTTATTTTTTGACAGAGCTGGATAAAATATTTCATGTTTTCATTAAACCATGTCTTTACAATTTTTTTAGGGACTCACATGGTGGACATCTTAGATAAACAACTTGCAAAGTCCAGTTTTGATTTAAGAGATATTTGTATCCCCTGTCCACTTAATTTCAAAAATAGTAGTGGTATTAGGAATTTCTAAACTGACATTAATGTGCTGCCTTTACCATTTAAAGTTTCCTCCTAATCAAATACATGTTTGCAGAGTCACAAACATGGGAATTTATAGCTAACTTGTTATTTCAGAAAGCATTAAAAGCAAGTTAAGCGTTTGGGCTTAAAACAAAGAATGCAAAATTCCCCAAACCACTCCATGGTCATGGAAAAAAAGGACAGATTATGCTACAGCACATTTCAGCCAAGATGCCTTGCCTACCAGTGGTAAAACGCTATATTGTCTACACAGGACACAACATGACTTGAAGCAAACTACTTGAGTATTTCTGTGCTTTTTGGGAGGCAGCCAAAAATAAATTGGTGTCACAAGTTTATTGCACCATTATGAAAAACTGAGAGCAGAGTGGGCTTGGTTTGAACTCACAGTTTCAGCTCTTACTTCTAATCCCCACATGGCAAAAACTCATTTCATGTGACTTATGTGCAAGGGCTAAAGAAAGAGCACAAGCTTCTGATACTGTGTCTGCATACAGAAGGGAATGACCACAGAATCCCAAAGCACTTTTCTGTTTCCACTGAAAAGAAATCAATCCAAATCCAGGTCACTTACTCTCTGTTGGCAGCACCGGGGGAAGTGTGGGCTTAGGTTTCTTGGTCTTCTTGTCAGTAGGCTTTGAGGTCTTTGAGGCATCTGCAATCAAAACAAATAATAAAATACAAACCCTATTTAAAAATTAATAATGAAAAAGCTGTCTAATAAAATGTTTGTTTTGGATCTTTCTGCAAAGTTAGAGGAAATTGCTGTCCTTTAGGTTTTTAAGAAAGATCTTCTGCACAGATTTGCTTGTGAATGTCACATTTTGAAAGGAAGAAGGAGCAGAGAGGGAGAAGCCCTATATGAAAGCAGTTGCACTGAGAACCCAAGAAAGCAGCTAGACAAGAGCTGCCATCTAAGCTGATAGGCCTGTTTTAGCTGAATAGAACAAAGTACGATGTGCACAAAGCTGCATTAGGCAGTGCACGGAAAAGGGAAACATCATTTCATCCAAAACAATCCCTTGCCATGCAATTCTTCTATTCCATTTTCTATATAATCTATACAGATTTACCCATTTGGAAAAGTAGCATTTCCTCCATATGTTTAACTCTTTCTAAGAAGATACTGTTACACGTTAGTTCATTCCTAAATAAAAATGGCAAAAAGGCATCATAGGACTGAGGTTTGATGGATTTTATTATTTTCACAATTGCACAGCTCATATCCAGAAACTGGCTCATCACTGCAGGCTACACTGACACTTAAGAGAGACAATAAAGCTCCCTTCCACGTGTCTCCCTTATGACATGGACACGTTAATAGAAGGTGCAACTGTTTTTCAGCAAGGCTAGTCCAGGTTGAGCACAATCAGAAGGCTGGAGCACCTCTCCTACGAAGACAGACTGAGAGGGTTGGGGTTGTTCAGCCTGGAGAAGAGAAGGCTCTGGGGAGACTTGAAAGCCCCTTCCAGTACCTAAAGGGGCTACAGGAGAGCTGGAGAGGGACTTTTTACAGAGGTCTGTAGTGACAGGACAGATGGAAATGGCCTTAAGATGAAGGATGGAAGGTTTAAATTTAGATATTAGGAAGAAATTTTTCACTGTGAGGGTGATGAGGCATGGGAACAGGTTGCCCAAAGAGGTTGTTGTCTTCCTATCCCTGGAGGTGTTCAAGACCAGGTTGGATGGGGCTTTGAGCAACCTGGTCTAGTGGAAGGTGTCCCTGCCCATGGCAGGGGGTTGGAACAAGATGATCTTTAGGTCCCTTCCAACACAATCCATTCTAGTTTCTATGATTATATAATGCAAATCCTAACAAGCTTCACTTGATATTCAGCTTTCAGAGGATTTGTGAGTGAGAGAGCTGTTTGAAATTTGGTTACCAGAGAAAAGATGACATAAATGTTATGGAATCCGCTATTTCAGTCACCCACTTATAGGTACTAGAGCGTGAAAATTCATCTAAAAAGTTTCCTAAAAAGTTAAAAGGGGAAGACAGAATCTCCTAACAAACAATTCAGAGCAGGAGGCTGTGTGAGATCTCAGTTCAGACACTCGGATTCTACAGATTTAACAACTGAAGTCAAATGTTTCTCCAATCTTACTTAAGTCCATGGTGCCAAAAGGAATATAATGATAATTATGGCTACTTGTTGAGTCTAAAAACCAGTATCTGGGATCCTGACAGCAGACTGAAGAAGGGAGAAATTTTAGTTGTTTTTTTAGATCACAATTCTAATTTAAAAATAACAGTCATCCCCTCTGCCAGTCAGACACAGGATATCAAATGGCGCCTTTCCTAAATAGCTGGAGTTTGCTGTGGTGCCATTCCTCAAAAAACTCTTCTCAGTAGCATGCCAGGAGAGAATGAAAAAGACAGATGAGGCAGCCACTGTCAAGGTAAGGAATGTGGTCATTCTGGTGCCCAACATTTTGTGAGCAATGAGCTCCTAATGCCATGGGTGCCACCACCACAGTGAGCCAGACAGCTGATGTCATGTCATTCGTATAATCAGGCAATGAATATGGCATGAGCTGACAGCCTCCCATGATCAAGATTTTGCAAGCCAAAGTCTACCTTGCAGCCTCCTAGAGCATGCATTGTCCAGCAGGAAACTGGAAGCAGGAAGTATGCTAAGAGAGGCTTCAGGAAGAAAAGAACGTACTTGAAGGAGATCAGATGACAAAGGAAAAATATGTAGGTGACTGAGATATTTAAAAGATGCTAGGGCAGCTCTAGAGAACTACTATATGCTAAGCATTTGATGATCTGATCCTTTACCACTCTGCATCTGTGGTAGTTAAGGTGTTGCAGGGTATGAGATTTTGCTTAAAGCCTCTTGATAGTCTTCTCTGATCTTCAGCGCTGGTAAAATTTATTACTTTAAATTATAGAAATATAAACAATAGCTTATCAAATATCTAATACAGATTACGCTGTGATCGTAGTATTGCAGAAGGTGTCATTACAGCAGCCAACAAAATTAATTGTAATTTTATGTCTAATCAATTCCCTTTTCAGCTACATGAAGACCGATCTTTAGTGAGGATTTGTGGGACCATATTCTTACCTCATGTCATGCAACATTAGGAAAACAAATAATAGTTTTCTTTTCTAGACCTCCTGCCCCAAATACCACATCTGCAACACAGTTGTGAGAGTTTAGTACCCAAGTTCTATATTATTAGGTTTGCTGTTTAGTTTTGTATTCTTTTTAGTCACAATGGAAAGTCTCAAAAGTATTTAAGGATGAGCTCACCAGAAGGTGAGCTGGTAAGAAGCACATTTGGTTACTTTAAGCCCCTTAAATAACTTAAACTCCATGGCAGTTTTATAAGTCTGAGTCTCACTCAACCTCACAATAAAATACTTGCCCAAGGCCAAGACTTTTTGGCAAGAGTACAGTGTCATCAGCATGACCAAGGCTGAAAATGAGTACCTCCATTCCAAGACTATGGCATACAAGGATGGTTGAGATGCTAATTTGTTTATTTTTGTTCACTTCCACTAGAAAACCAAATGAGCAAACATCAGTGAATGCAAAGAATTGGAAAGTTCTAGGCCGAGAAATGTGCCCTACACAGTCCTGAGGCAGACCGATACCCAGGGTCTCACAGTGATTTCTTACATGCTCTCAGAGGATACATTCAACTCAGAAACAAATCATACAGGTTCAACTGACTGCTCTAAAAACAGTGATACAGTGGGCAGCAGGAGGATGTAGATTATTCCACAAAGCAATGAGAGCCCTTGGTTCTATACTGTCTCTCTGCTCATGCCTCTTTATGGTAGACATTGAATTATCTATTGACCAAAAAGTGCAGAAGGGAAGGGGGTGGAGTTCTTTCTTTTTTGCATAAGTGGTTCCTAAAGGTTGGTATTGGGAAATAAGGGGGGGGGAAGGAGGAAGTTCTGAGGAAGGGTTTTCCTGTATCCAGCACAATACTTACCTTCTACCACCACTTTGCAAGCACATTCAGCTTTTCCTGCTGAGTTCTCAGCTATACACTTGTATTCGCCCCCATCTTCAGGCATGGCCTTCTCAATGGTAAGTGAGTAGAGTGTCCCTGGTACAAGGGAGGGAGAGATCAAATGTTACATTGCAGTTCACAGAAACCTTAGTGCTATTAAGGAACAGAATGCATCAAGTGAGCCAATCCTTCACTACAGGTGATCTTCACTGCTAGAAAAACCTGTATTGGCCTTAAAAGTTTGACATAAAAATTGGAATCTTATTAATGCTAAAGAAATAAAACCACATTGATAGATAAATTGAATCTCATTGCTGTTTCCTATGATACTCAAAGCTGTCCCTGCAGCCCTGCACAAGTTAATGGATAAGGGCACAGAATACCCAGAACAGCACCTCTGCTGTTCTTCTTTGTCTTATAGCACAAATCAGAAGTCCTCACTCAGATGATTTTTTCCAAAAGTGCTAGTAGTTTAGGACTGTAAATAAAAGCATTACTGCCAAAGAGCCATGTGCAATATTTTGGTTCAGCCTTATCTCTACCAATCCCATGAACATCCACATGTAAAAGTAGAACTTCAGCTTAATGTCTAAGTTTAAAAATGCCACTGAGGGACATTTTGTTTTTGCTTGAACTATTTAATGAATAAATGTCTGGTACTGTAAAGCATCCATTACAAAGTCCAATATATGAGTGGCAATCAAATTTTTCACTCTAACAAATCCATTTCTTTTCAAAGAAAAAAGCCAAATTTGACTTAATTGGGTTTGCAGAAACAGGATGCAACATAAGCTCCGTAGTTACCAAGGGAAGCTTGGTATGACCCAAGGGAAATACGTTTCCTCTTAAAAATTAAAACTCTGTGAACCAAAACAGAAGTTGTTCCCGGTAGGTGGGGGATGAGGAAGGGAAACCTAATCCCTTATGTTCACTTGTGTTGCTTGGAACAAAGAGGTACTTGCCTTCCCAGGGTGAACCCCAATTAAAATGCTCCATACTTTCCCCTTCCAAATATCCCCCATTAAGTGAGGGTGAATTGTGGACTTGCCTTCTCCTTCCTCAATGGAAAGCTGTGCCTGTCCACTAAACACAGCCAGAGACATTGTGCTCTTCTACCTCACCTACATCTACCCATTGCTGTTCCCTTGTCCAGAACGCCTCCCACCTCCTCCACTTACCTCAGTTGCAGTAAAAACTTCCCCCCTTCCTCCATTTACCTTTCTCACAGTCTCTCCTAATTAATGACAAGATTGAATATTTGTTTGTTTGTTTTTCAGATATCTACCCTGGTTCCTGAGATCTAGGGAAATTTCCCAGCATCTCAACTTGCCACCTTTCTCTCTGTGTTAACTGGAGGCTGCCTTCTACCCTTCCAGAGTGCTTGATCTCAGGTTCCCCATCAAATGTATCCCCTGTGATGTGAGAACTGGCAGAGGCACAGATGACACTGATCCATGAAAATGACCTTGAAAGGTCCTTGAAAAGAACTCCCCTCCATCAGAATAACTTGGGAGTTCACTGATTCCCCTTGGAGACAAACTCAGTTTTGATATGGTAATTATGCTTTTGGCATTCACATTTTCCCTCACTGTAAACCTGGATGTCCTTATTCAAGACAAATCTTATAAAAAACACTCAAATGGTTCCCAACAAATTTGGTTTGCCAGAAACACACAAAGGTTGGAAGAAAATTTTTTTTCCCCTCTTTATCATCCTCCACAAAATCAAGAAGCTCTAAATAATGACTATTTTCCCCCTGAGAAATGATGCAAAAACTATCTCAGAAGAGGAGCACTGACCCCTCGCTCACATGTGCTGTGCTCAGCCAACCACAGAGTGAAAAGAAAATCCACGTGCCTTCCCTGAGGCAACACTTCTCCATGAGTCAAGCCAAAGCCAAAAATGTCACGAGCTGCAGTTCCATTCCAAATGGAGGAGAGACACTAGAAAAGTATTTTCACAGGCATCTAGCAAATATAAATTCACATGTCTCTGCTGTTTAAAGAGACAGTTGGAGAGCAAGCCAAAGATAGCTTCCAGTCTAAGAATTTGTATAAATATATGTAACATGATTAGAAAAGTTTGCACATCAAAATCTAAAAATGCTATTGCAAAAGGACATAAACTATGGAACAAAGACACACACGTATGAAGGAGATGTCTGGCCACCTTCCTGCAGGAAAGGAGTCTGGCCTGTAAGGGCAAGTGAATCATGAAGGGACTGGAATAAAGCAGAATTTACTTTAGTTTCTGCTGGAAAAGCTATTGAAGCTTATTGAAGACTAATGTGACAGAAGGTGATTCCTCACCACTCATACTGTAGTGCTGCCCATACAGCAGTATGAGTTAACACCTCAGGGAAAACATTTTGTTATGTGGCATATACAAAACAGAAACATCTCACCGTTACAATAAGTCATTTTCCACAGTTATACCAAAATCCAGAAGCAAATCCTAGGGTTTTCTCATGATGATCTTCGACTTGCCATATGCACTCAGTGCTCTGCTGGTTTTGCTTTTAAAATCTAGCTCTGGACAGTCTGTGTGGCAGAGGTCATGTCAGAGCTCCATTTGGCTTATTGCGCTGGGAGAAGAGTTCTCATGAAATAATGTCAGTTTTAGCCCTTCCAAAATAATATTTATGTGTGCTGAATTTTAATAAAGTTATTTTGTGAGAATGAGGATGAAGGAAATCTGTTTCTTTCAAGGGCTGTATCTTTCTTCTGCTAACTTCCACCTCCCTGCAGCAATAATCTGTATCTTATTTCCCTCCATGTCTTCATTCTCCCCAGGAACTACACTGGAACAGCACATGCAAAGTTCAAGGGGATTGCTGGGCTTCTTGCTGCCACCAGATATAATCGTAGTAGCCCTCAGTGGAGGAGTGCAGGGAAAATGAGATAATTTGGATAATTCTCACTTATTTAGCCACTAGTTTCATGAAATTTTAGACAACTAGGACTTGGTATGAAATTGGCCAAATGATCGAGAAGTATTGGCCGTGTTGGATTGGGAGTATAGGGGCAGGCTGAGAGAGAGCATGGCTGTACAAACCTCATTTTCTTAGAAAACCAGAAAAAAAACCCAACAGTGCAAAAAATCAGGCAAAGCTTGATGAGATTTTATAAGGACAGGAAACTCCTTGACAGGCCTATGTTCTGTGATCTAGAGCTACAGTCAATTCCCGGGGCTAGAGGGCCAAATGTCTTTCAATGAAGTATTTGGTATTTCCTCTGCAAAACCCCTTCATGACCTGAAACAAGCTTATTTTCTCATAACTGCTAGAAAGCCCAGACTCGTTATCCCAGTTGGGTATTCTGAAATTCTGGCACTTCAAAAATCCCAGTCAAATAAAAATATTTGCTATCCATTTTGTCCCCCCGACCCTCTACATTTTTGAGAACCAGGCCAAAGACAATTTTTAAACACTGTCACAAAGTGCAGGATTGGACTAAACATGAGTGTTAGGATCTTCCACTTAGACATTGGAACTGCTGCAGCTCTAGAAAAGATCTTAACAGCCACAGAAACTGAGAGTGTACTGGGGGCTCTGGTTTAGATACACAAAGCTTTTCCCTTGAATTTTGAGCTATTAAAGGATTCTCTGACTTACTCAAAAATAGTGCAAGGCAGTTTAAAATATCTCCAGGCTTCTGCATTCTTTCCATGAAACTCCACAGAAAGTCAACTTCAGATATAAAACAAATATACAAACCAACAAAAAACCAGCTCCTTAGTCTTGTTCCCTGCACTGGCATCTTGCTGGCCAACCTCCTGACTCCTATCTGTGATGCAGACTGAAATTTATGCCTTTCTATTTTGTATCCCATGCAATAAAAAAATACTATGGAGTATTTAGGCAATATTAATAAATACTGGTCTATGAGAAATTGTGCCTAGGAGCCATAATAATTTTTAAAGAAACTCATTGGTTTATAGTGTTAATTTCCTAATAAATCTCAAATTGTCTGGGAAAGTGCTAATATGTGCTAGTATCACAGTCAGGTTTAAAAATGGGAAGTGGGTTGACCTGGAAAATATTGACAACAGTTACGACAAAAGCAAAAACAGGGAAAAAACTTGTGAGTTTCAGAGAAGAAAAAATGTCAAATGTAATTACTGCTAATTGATAGAGTTTCAAGGAAAACAACGTAAGAAAAGAAACCTACTTTCGTGATTCAATGAGATTAGACATTTAACTGGCAAATATGTTGTGCAAAGGTAACTTTCTTAATCTTTAGTGAAATATTTGTGATATATCACACTATAGTGCTTGTAATTATTATATTAATGACATTGATTTAGGAGGAGTTAGAGCTGCCAAAATAAAGATCTCAAGAAGGTGACAATAGGAAATCACCACTCAGTCTGTTTCTAGTGGATCTCCTCTGTGATCAGACTAGAACCAAAGTTATTATGTATTTAATCTTTGATGTAGAAGTATTCGTAAAATAACATTGATAAATTTACAGATGTTAGAAAGAATGTTGGAAAGGGAAAAGACAGAGAGAGAAAACAGGGTAATCCTCATGAAAAATCTCATTTACTTGTTAAACTGAGTCCTATTCACCCAAGGAAAACAAGAGGTTTAAGATATTGAAAAGAAAAGCATCTATGGCAGCAAGGGATGCTGTATATTCCGGTTTTAAGTTTTTATAGAGAAGTACCAAACATGAGTTCCAATGTTGTGAGGTAAGAAAGAAGACCAATGACCTCCAGTAAACACAGCAGTAGGAAGGTGACCTCCATCTCACTGATGCTGATACCAGCACACGGTTCTGCTGCCTATTTTCTAAATAGGATAATAAACCAACAAACAGCAACTGGAGAGCAGATATCAAAAAAAACCAAAAAAACAAAAAAACAAAATAAAACAACCCTAAGTCTCCAAGGGCTCAATGAAGTGCATCATGGAGAGAAAGTCAGTAAGAACTTAACTTTTCAAGTTTCAAAAAGAACAGAGAGAGAGAGAGGTATCTTGGTTACAGAGTCAAAGTCATTCTATCCAGTTAAAAATCAGTAATTGCTTTGTTTCTTGATTTAAAAACAAAACTCTCACAAGAATAGTTAGACATTGCAATAAATTACCAATGGCTATAGCAAACGTCTCTCTTATGCTGTATTAAAAACTACACTACATGTATTTCTGGAAGAAGAAAGATTAAGACAAAAATGGCAGCATAAAGGGAATTGTAGCACGTGGCACGTGACAAACATGGAGTTGAGTCAGAACTGATGCTCAGATGATCTTCCTAGCCTTAAACTTTCTGAAGAAGCTTTTTTTTAAGGTGCAAAATTCATCTACTTTCAGCAGTATATAGAATTGTGTTAATTACACACCAAACTCCTACTCAAAGTTAATTAAAAAGAAAAAAAAAAAGTCATGGCAGATCCTTGTTAGACTGGCAGACACAGACTTGCACAACTGTAGGAAGATTTAGGAGTTATGTTAAGTCACAAGAAAGTTGTTAAGGCATTACTGCTAATAAGATTACCAAATCTTTATGCTGCCAAGACACTTAGGAAGAAAAAAATGCTGTTTTAAAAAAGCAATGCAAACTCAGGGCATTTTCTAAGCTACACCGTCACTGTTACCTCTGTGTTTATATTAGGCAGTTCTTCTTCAATCTATATAGTCACATGGCATTTAATCTATCCAAAAAAAGCAAAACAAGCTGACTTAAAAAATGGCAAGTTTGCTCGTTTTGACTTGTTATTCACAGTGCCTCTCAGTTGTCCAGTCTGGTACAGATGCTGGCTTGCAAAGCCCTTTCGCTGTTGTCTTATAGAACACTTTTTGTAACCATGCAAGAAGTTTCTTGGGGGATTTTCTGTCCAAGAATGAGTCACACAGCAGGACACTATCATAGGGCACTGCTGTGCCAGTGCTATACAATTGTAAACCAAAATGGGTCCTGCTCTAAAGAGTTCACTGTGTGAGGAAACTTGTTCTATTCAGTCCTTATATGTCTAACTCCACTGTAATGTCTGTTAGAGCCTTCTTAAAAACATTTTTCCAAACAAAAATCCCCCCCATAACTTCAAACAAAGAAATCTCATATTAAAGTCAACTGCCTCTTAACCATGCACCACCTAACCCCTCCATAGAAATGCTGTAATTTATGAGGACCCTCTTTTGTTTGTTTGTTACTAACTGTAATATTTATTTTGATATTTCATTGGCAAAACCCACATTAATATCTATCCCAGGAATGTAGATAACTGAACTCTGGCAAGTTTAAAAGAAGAAAAACATAAAATCAAACCATTGAGAAAACTGTACCATGTCAGACTTGTTTGTAAAAGAGAGGTGGTATAAGAGCTTTGTCATAAAAATGATACTTGAAGCAAAAAAATCACTCATGCCAATCAACTGACACAATACTATTTGGAGAGTTTTTAAAGGATATAGAAAAACAAGTACTGATGTTGATGATTTCAAAAGGAAGCAAAGCCGTATTAATAGTTGGAATGTAAAATGGAAGGAATGGGACATGATTATTAGATATGTTGTGAATGTGACATTCAGTATAATGCTGCCCAGATTCTGACTTCAAATTGCTAATGTAAACTTAATCCTGGAATCATAGAATACATTGCAAGCCCTGGATTTACTACCAGAATACAGCACAAATACTGTATAAATATGCCTAAGGATGAAGGTCTTTTCTGGAGCAGGGTTTAGTTTTCCTTTTGTCAAAGGCCTCACCAATCAGAGATTATTCTGATCCTGGTGTTTGTATTCAGGCTTCTGCAATAGAGTAGAAGCAGGGCTAATACCCTCCCTTCTCCTGCACTCTAATGGCTAAACCACCTTGGACAGGCATTGCAAACACAGAGGAGACCTGTGAACAGCATTGTTTCTAACAGGTAAAGGGCCTTACTACCAGCTAGGACACATATGCCAAGGAAAGTTATTTTCAGTGAGTGACTGCATAATGGGACATAGTTTTGCACAGTTTGCCTGTCCTGTGAACTTGTTTCACGGAAGTACACTTCTAAGTTTGACCTTCCTGGCCAAATATGCCACTTGTTTAATCACATGGGCATGTTCCTGAAAACAGATTTTATGTATTTATCTTTATAATATATTTGGCACCATGAGATGAACAAACTGCTGTCTCTTTTTGCTTTTTTTTTTCTCTTCTCTCTTTGTGGGCCAGTGGCCCATATAAGATAAGCTAGTAGTATGATAAGAAGCAGATAGACATGCCTTACCCTAGATACAGGATTTTCCCACTCCCACTCCCAGTGAGTATCTAACTCACTGAAGAACAAGTAAGTTATTATTTTGTGAGATACCTCTGGAAAATCTGAAAAAAAAAAAACCACCTCTATAGTCACCAAGAAACATCATGGCTGCACAAAACCAGGTGGTGAAATGGCTAAGAATGGACCAGCTCTATCCCATTATGTAGTGGATTTTGTTGCTGAACACAAGAGGAGCAAATCATACCAAAGAAATAAAAAATGGCTTTGCAAGATCTAAATTCACCAGGGTGAGCTAGGGTCTGTTTGCTCTGAATTCCTCTGCCTCCCTAGAGACTCAACCTTCTTTCAGCTGAGGATGATTCTACAGGATTATCTCCAGGGCCCATTAAATGCTGTCCCAAGGCTGGCCAAGGGCACTGCTGCTGAAGGACATGACACCTGTGGGTGTGACAAAGCTGCATGTTCAGTGTTTGGTGCAAAAGATGGAAACTGGGATTTTGGCTTTGGACTGCTGAGTACTGCATCCAGTTTTATTGTTGCTCTCTATGCTTGACGCTGCTTCAAACACTATGAGACTAATCCATACAGTTTCCCTATTGAACAGTATTTCCTGATATTCATCCTGGATTTGTTATTTCTCAGTTCTAGTCTGTAGCTCCAATTATTCCTTCTCCTCTCTTGGTTTCCTCAACTATGTATGTGTTCCTAATTAGGGAAAAAGAGAAAACTGAATCTCTATGAAATCTGAAACTTACTTAAAGTAAGTATCATGCATACCTAGTTAATTACTTAACAGTTGGCATGAAAGCATCTTACAGTGGGAAAGCAGCAACTTCTCCAAGTGCCAAAGTTAGCAGGTACTGTCAGGAAAAAAACACTAAATTGACCATCATGCAATGCACCCCCTCAGCATACCAGAGGGTAAGTAATAAGGTTTAAAAAAAATAGTTCTAATCCTCATTCCATTTCTTTCCATTAAAGGAGAAAACTTACTGCCCTGTGGAATATTTCTTTCTAAGATCCTCTGCAAATACGTGCAAAAGAAAGCCCGACTTTGAAGCACTGATAACACTGACTACAAGTGTAACAGTGCAGGTACAAGTAGAACATAAGGACGGTTTCTTCACTCCCTGCAAGAAGCTGTCCTGGAACAGTGGATTCCGTGTGCAGTGGTGACCTTTGTTCCCTACCCCAATGGCAAGCACTGCTAATGTGTGACACTCTGGACTGTTGTGACCAAGAGTCACCTCGTCCAGACAAACTGGGTCACACAGGTCACACACCTGGCTCAGGCAGGTGGCAGAGCATTCCTGTTACTTCAGTGTAAACACAGTTACACTGGATTTTCAGCTCCACAGTACCATTTTATAGAGTGAATATGAATTAGGGGATTATAATGGTCAATTACTCAGATTATTTCAGTCAGGAAAACAGCTTTCTGCAGTACCATAACACTAAAGCTTTGGGATTTTAAAAGGCTCCACCATAGCTTAGAAGCTTTGATACAGACTATGTCTATCTGATGTACTTTGATAGGAGACATGGAACTTTAGGATGCATAATTTCTTTTTCACTCTGAACAACTCCAAGAAAACTCTTGAAACCCTTACACCTCAGTGTAAGGCAGGTTAAATTGGTTGATCCTGTCAGTCCTTTTTACAATGACAGCGTTTCTACCAGTTAGCTTTTTCTCATGTACATGACACTTAACCTTATCCTATACAGTCCCCTCTGGTGACAATCATCATCTACTGTTAAAAAAAATAAAATCATGTTACTTCAGACACATGCCAGACACAATGCACCTGCTACCATTTCCCTTTCTCCATCTAATCACTTTGGTATCCCCTAAATGTACTATTTGGGTACCTCCACTCTATCTGAAGGCAATGTTTCTTCTGATTACATCCTCTTTAGAAGAATGCTTATGTGCCAGTGCTTGGAACACTGCATAAGGATTCACTGGTTGTGCTGAACCATTGTGCATATTAATTTGGTTCTCATTTGGTAACACTAAAAATAGCCTGGACTGAATGAAGAAGATTCAAAACTTGTGCAGATTCAAAAGAGTGCAGTCTCCTGTATCAAGTTATAATTCTTACTGTGAACATGAACTACAGTATGCCAGACAGTGTCATTCTTCAGATAATTCCCTCAGTATTTTATGAAACAAACATGAAGAAGGTTTTTTTTGTGCTGTCAGTTGTCCTCCCTAATTTTGTCCCAGTGAAAATTTATTTTGTCTAGATACAATATTAACTTTTGTAAAAAAACCACTCTACTAGGATTTGATTATTCGAAATGTGGAATATAAAGTAATCATTCAATTTGAAAACAGTAAGTCTTCTCTCTGAGGACTTTTACCAAACTCTGTACTGTTTTGAAGTTAGTTAAAAGTCATCAATCCAGTGGGGTGCAAATATTTCAGTGCTTGTAATGGCATCTGTGTTGGGGCATTAAATACACTGGAAAGCAGTTCTCAACTCTGATCTTAACTATGTAACTTGAAGTTGTAGTAATTTCTTTCTATGACACAACCCCTCTTTGCTCCTGTGTTTCTCATTGCAATAAAAAGCCTGAAATATTAAACATGCAGAAGAATTAAATTAGAATTTGTAAACCAGCAATAATATTATTATGTTTTCAATGTTCTAAATCCTTAAAGTTCAGTTTAAATAAGCATCATGTACCAGCTCCTTAAACAGCGTTAGCAATGTAAACAGTATTTAAAAATGCAAGAAGTTCAACTTTATAAAAAATACATCTGCAGGCTGTTAAAGGGGAATCTACAAGAAATGTCAAACAATATTGTTCCTTGTGTACTCCACTGACATAACAAGAAAGCTGCATCTGGAAACAGTTACTGACTCAAGACTTACATAAAGTATTGCATTACCCTTTACAAACTAAATATTATTAATCAAGAGAGAGATATAAGAGTGTGCCATCCAGCTGGCTTATAATTCAATTAATTTACCTTCTTGGGAGATGACAATGGACTTCGATGACTTGATGGCTTTGCTGTCTAGAGTCCAGGTGACAGCTGCCGGGGGATCAGAGGAAATCCGACATTGTAAGACCAATTTCTCACCATCTACAACTTGAGCATCCTGAAGCTTCTCTGTAAAGGAGGGTGCTGTTCCTTTGCTTGCTGGTGGCTTGCTTGCTGGTGCTTTGTTTTCAGCTTTTTTCCCAATTATTCCACCATCAACCACTGCACACCCATGCTCACAGTTTCTGTCATTCTTCTCCTCTTTTTTTGCTGCTGGTTTGGCAATGGGGGTTTGAGAGTTGGGGGTCGCGTTCTGGGCTTCAGAGTTGGCACGGGCATTTGGTGCTGGGGTGCCAGCGCTGCCATTCTCCGCAGGTGGCTTTTTCTTTGAGCCCAGCACAGACCTGAAATCTGTAACAGCAGGTTTAGGAGGTGGTACCTTCTCTGGCAATGGGGTTTTTGGGGTGCCTTTCTTGGCCAGCACAGAGCGGAAGTCCACCTGCTGAGGACCATGAACTTTCCTCTCCTCCTCTGACAAGGTCTTGGGTTTGACCTGCCGCTGCAGGTTTGCTCGGAAGTCCATTTGCTCGGCTGGGATTTCCTTCAGTTCCTCCTCAGAAAAACTTTTGGTGCTGACTTTCTTGCCCAAAATGTCACGGAAATCAAGTTGCTCAGCTTCCTGCTGCCTCAGGCTTTCCTCTGTGTGTTCTCGAGTTTCCACTCGCCTTTTCAGCACACCTCGGACGTCTTCCTGCTCTTCTTCAGCTACTCTGGTTGCACTGCTGCTCTTTTTGAAGCCACTTGTTCTACCAAATGTTAGTTTACCATGATCTCCACCATCTCTTTGCTCTCCAGAGCTGGCTGTTTCCCTCCCACTATGATCCGAAAAAGAAAAGAAAGAGAGAGCCAGGAAAGGGGCTGGTTTAAAAATGTCAGGGAACAATCTCAGAGCAGGAACAAAATGTGTTTATAGAAGGGGAGGTTGATTAGAGGAGCATACTCCATTAGTTTATTGCATCAATGATGACTTCAGGAGCCATATAAGGGCACAAACAAAAAAGTTCTTCTCTACTCTGGCTTGGTACAATGTGCTTAGCTTGTATGATGAAAACAATTTGTTGGGTCACATTTGGGGATTAGGTTGAACAGCAGCCAGCCTGGGTCTGTAAGGGCAGGGAATTAACGGAGCAAAAAATAGAACCCACCCATGCAAGTCCCTGGGAAAAATACTCACTCTCTGAGCATTTCTGCTGTGGAAGCTGAACTCTCCCGCAGCATCAGAGACACCTGGCAGCTGCATTCTCCAACTTGGTTCCTGAAATATTTAAGTGAAATGAGAAAAGCAGAGGTTTCTCCCTCTATAACTTGCCTGAGCTAAGTGATTGTGTATTGTACTAAAGCAGCTCAAACCCAGTGTGGCCTCCTGCTTTCCTATGTCCAGTATTGTGGTGGTGGACTGAGTGGATTTGGTCCCCTTATATTTGGAGGCAAGCTATCTCAAACAGCTTTTACTGATTTGTTGCTATCTGCACTGGGAACAGCATACTCCCTGAACAAAAATCAAAGCAATTTACAGCATGAAACAACTGCAAACAAACGAGCTAAAGGAAAATAAATACAAAAGCTGGAAAATCAAGTCAGAGGAAGGGGATATTTTGCAAAGCTGAAAATCTTTCCAACCATGTCTACTGTTTATTTATTCAAACCCAAGCCCTTAAGTTTTCTAATGTTAAGATATTAAAAGCAGGGTCTCATTTCCTTCCCTCCCCCCTGGCCCAACCAATCAGCAAAACCCATCTACACGGATTGCTCCAGCCTGTACATGTTTATATTAAAAAACATAAAAGTGTCACCATATATGGTGCTGAGTACTTATTCTTCCTTTTGCAGAGGAATACCATGGATGCCTTCTGGAAAGGGCTCCCATTAAAGAATTCATTTAAAGTGCTCCCCCCTCCCCTGCAGCTCCCTCCCTCCCGCAGATATATATCATTCTTCCAGCCCCAAACAGCTCTTCTCCGCTTAACACAGGAGATGCCAAAAGCAAAATTTAACTCCCCCAGGGCAGCAGTTGTGTAACTATTGCCACCACTCCCCTGACTGCTATTAAAAACCCAGACTTGACTTGATTGAGGACTAGAGATATCTTTTATTAGTGAAAACACTTCTGTCCTTCCCAGTTTAAGTATAGGCTTTTGAATAGACCACAAAGTCCTGGATGATTTTTCTTTTTTGAACAAAAATAATTCCTGCTACTGAAAACATTTCCTGGACATGAGCAAAACACATGTGTGTTGAGGGGGAGGAATGGAAGAGAGGTAGGTTTTCACAGCTGTTTTTTCCTTTAAAAAGACTTGCTAGATAAGAGCACCTTCAAGTCCACTTAGCCCTGAAGTGTAAAACATGGACTCAGGACTGCCTTTGTGTTGGCTTGCCATCAATATGTTGTCCTGCCTGTTTTTTAAACTGCATGGAAATACATTCCTAGATATGTTACTGTTTGGGTGATAAAACTATAATTTCACCCGTTTGTAACTTGCAGTAAAGACACACTGTAGGCAAGATCATTAACACAGATCACAGAATGACAGATGCAGCACAAAGTTTTGTCTTTATAACAGCAATTAGTGCCATCACCTTTTCAGAGAGATATCTCTTGCTTTCTATTGTTTCAGAAAAAGAAACAGTGGATCAGCCTAATATGAAAATCAAGCCTTCAACACCACAAAGAAATCGGTGGGTTTGACCAAAGTAACTGGATTGCAAAGTAAAGGCCCTGCTGGTAGGAACATATCTTACTTGACCTTAAGACCATTAATAACAAGAAACCATAGAAATATTTCCAACACTTTTATATCCACAAAGTCAGAACATGTACACTAGAAATTATTATTGAAGGCAGTCCATGAGGACAGCAGCGAAAGCCACAACCCTTATTCAATACAAAAAGCTAAATAACATCTGAGCACCAAACATAAATTGTCCAAATGGCAGGAGAGGATCCAAGTCAATGCAAAGAGTAGTTAACTGAGCACTGCACTGGAGACCTGCCATTCTTACTTCCTCTTATGTGTGGCCTCCAGTTGGAAGCAAGAGAAGTAGAAAGAAGGCAAGACAAATGGAAAGATAAATAAAAAGAATAACATGTCATGTCCTCCCAACATACTGACTGGCATCCAATGATGGCAGGGTACCAAAATTGCTGAAAACCTGTTGTCTTGAAACAATGCATTTCAAATTGTCCCCTGTTGCCACTATTGAAACTCATGGCTTTTTTTCCTGCTCCTCAGAAGCTTTTAAGAAAAGCAGATACACTCTGGAACTGCTCATTCACCAGTGCTGTAGTGCTGTTAGCAGGCTGTTGGTTTACCAGAAGATTCTTCCTGTTCAGGACTTAAAACCAATCCAAAACCGACAAAGGAGAAGCCATGCATGCTGAAGTATAGACAATTTACAGCATACATCAAATAGTGAGGCACCACTGCTCAGCTTCTGTCATGACCATATGGCAAAAACATTTGCCCACAAGAATTGTGTCACCAGTGGGAGAGGTTAAAGTAACAGAGACAGCACTCTCCCAGGAGAGGGATTTAGGGATACTGGATGTGGTCCTGACCACTGTGAAGAATAGCAGCATTTCTGCAGGACCTATTTCTGCAATGCGTCCTTCCCTCTGCAAATTCTTCACTTATGCAAAGAAGCAAATAAGGAAAGCAAAGTAAACCCTTCTAAAGTAAGCTAAGTAAGCTATTTTTCACAGGGTTTGGAAAATAAAGGAGGGGGTAAGAAAGCCGGAGAGCATTTTGTTCTTTCTATTTTTAAAACCTTGGGAAGCACTTACAAATTACGGTAACAGTGGGACACACAAGTACCTAGATGGAAAAATTATTCACAAGGTAGTTTTTTGATCTTAGTTATAATTTCCAATTCAAGTGAGTGGCTGTGATTCAAGTGAGTGACTAGACTACTGGATACAAACCTTGAATCTGTGTCTGATTCATCACATCCCTGTTCAAAAGTGTAGCCTTCTCAGGGCAAGTCCTGCTCCCACTGAAATCAAAGTGAGGATTTTAGGAGCAGAGAGAACATACTGTTGTCTTCTGAATTCAGTGGCAGAGTCTATAAAGGTAAGTTAAAAACATTGACCGACCTTGGAGATCATAAAATGGAAAAGGAGAAACAAGCCAAGAAAAATTAAGAAGGACTGGGGGGTTTAGATGCTAAATTCAATCAAGAATAATTCTGGAAGCTTGGTAAATACTTTTACATTTATGCAATTTTAGAATCTAGGCAAGGCAGAGATGCATAGGGGCACTGAGAAAAGACAGAGCTTTGCAGTACACAAGCACATCTTCAAGTCTTTCACGTCTCTGTTGTTTTGAATCTTGGCAATAAAAATATTACTTGTGCAGCTTGAGCTTCTCCATGTTGGCATTTTATCAGCAAAACCCTAGACACAGATAGATCTTAGTGTCTCTGTTATTCTGGAATAATGATAGACATGGATAAAACCTATGCTTAGGAGCTATGCTGTAAAGAAGTGCCTGGAAGTGTTGACTTTTGCAGGACTGTTCTGTAGAATACTCATGCACAGGACTTATCTTTAAAATGTCAAGGAATAATAATAATAATAATAAAAAACCCCACCAAAAACAAATAAAACCCCAGCTGCAAAGCCTGAAGCAGTTTTAAAAATAGCTCTCTGTCCTATTGTGGGATCAGTTTTCCCTGGAATGGCTTTTATGTTCAAAATATCTTGAAATACTAGTTTCTTGGCAGAATCCACTCAAATATTTTCACTGAACCTTAGATGAGACTTATTGTCTGCATGTCCCTAGGAAGCACTCTCTGGAGAAACAGGAAAAAAGCATTTTTGATTATAGTTGGGGTACACAACGAAATTTCTTACCAGCCTACCCAGTGTGAAACAAATATGGCAGAGTAAATTATATTTTCTCAAGAATAAACTGATAAGGGGCAATGAAGTTGATCCCTACTTATAGCTGGTGCTTCAGAGCAGGAAACTGCAAATCCTCAGTAGGAGGTTTTGCAACTTTTCTGTGAGTTAAATGGAGAGAAAGTCCAGACTCCACGAAGTTTTAACCCCAAAGAAAGCAACTAATCTACTGGATCACAACTCAGCTGACATAAAGCAGAGCAGCTCTACTGGCTTCAAAGAGGATGCTCTAATTTACCTCACTTGAATGTTTTGCCAAAAGCTTTTTATACCTGAAAGACCAAAGATTTTATTTGCATTTTACAACACTGAGTGGGAGAATGGAATGAGAAGGGGTCACAGTTTTCTTTTCTAAAAATATACAGTGTGTTGGTAGCAGAAAACAAGGTTTGCAAACTGTATATTACAGAATGACAGAACTGTATTTACTGTTTAGTGTAATGAAATGTAATCTGACAACTGCTTTTTATATAACCTGAGTTGCAAAGTATTTGAGGTACCACTGATTTATAAAACAAATGTTTACCTCTGATTTTAAGCAGATTATGCAAATCTCTAAACAAAGACTAATCAACACTAACCAAACCTTTATGGAAAATAGAGTGGGGGAGAAAAGAAATACTTAATGTCTGAGAAGACAAAGGTTAACAAAGCAAATGATTTGTTTAAGGAACTGCAGGAGGATTTGTGAGGTCTCTCATGTTGACTGTGCTGCTATAAAGGTTTTGCTCATCTAACAGTCTCTGTCCAATTCTCACAGTTTCTTTGCTTAAATCCTCCTTTATGATGTACACACTGTGTGAAAGAACGTGGGGAAGTCACACTGAATATCAGCGCTTGCATCACTGGAAGGATGCAAGGGACAGAAGGGGAAATAAATGTCTGTGTTCTTCTGAGTGAAAAAAAGCATTTCTATTTCCCATTTCAAGCATCTTGCAGGCTGTAAAATGTCCAAATTTCAATAGATGAACTGCAGTAGTGGGTGACTGTTCTTCTTTTTATATTTATGAAACACCATTCCTCTAGGCCTGAGACATAACAGGTTCAATGGACCATTATTAGGACAATTAAAGTGGAGAATACAAATATTGAGGAATCAGAGGTTTGTGTAAATTTAAAACAAGGACCAGGAGAGGCTACAATGACTACTCTCCTAAAAGTCAGACGCAGCAGTCTGCTGAATAGTAAAAGGAAAACCGAATATGTATTCTAAGTAATGATATGGGTTGGTAAGACAGAAAGCCAATGAGCAAACATTGATGGATCACAGTAGGATCACACTAAGCTACATGTCCTTGTCACCTCACGGTGATGAAAGGAGAAAGAACTGCAAGAGACAAACACATCTTTCGTTAAACCCACATTTTTAAGACCAGGGTTTTAATTTGTGAGCAGCCAACACAAAAGGAGAATTGTGGAGGCATTAGAATAGAATTTAGAACTTAAGAAAAATGGAGAAGAAAATTGGAAAATAATTAACACTGGAGGAAACCATACCCAGACTAAATTAATGGAGTTGGAGAAGGAGTGACTCCCTAAAAGCAGCTATGCAACATGCTTCTAAAATTAATACATGAAAAGGAGACTAACATTTTATTTGAAATGAAAATTATTATGTTTAAAAACAGTCTACTGTCAATTCCTCTATAAACTCTTCAGTGAATTGACTTGTGCTATTCCATATTTTTAATGGACTTTGCAGGAGTTTTTAAGAGGAAGACACTAAACGCAGTTCTCCTCCTCTCAGGTACTGCTAAGACTGTTTCTGAATATATAAACACTTCTCAATCAAGTATTCAAGACAAATGCAGCCAGTTTGACAGCTATTTAGACAAGACTATTTAGGTCTGAAAATTATTTTAGGTCTATTGCAAACTTGAAATTATACAGCTCACTTCTGGCTCCTTGGATATTCCTGAGGCCATTACTTCTCTGTTACTCACAGTACATAAGCAGTTGCCTAAAAGCATATGGCTTTCTGTTCCCTGAACAGTAACTGGAATTTTACAAAAGACAGCAGGGCAAAATGAGGTATCAGCATTCCCCTTGCTCTAATTGCAGCACAGTTTTGCTCATCATGGATTAGAAAAAGCCAACATGAATGCACTGATCTTTGTGGGATCTCCAGCTTTTTCTCCAGTAAAAGGATTAGGGAATAACTGAATCTAGCACGTAATCTGCTGTGTTGTTTTCTAGCTACATTGTTTTTTCTCACCCTCCCCCAAAAATTGTTCTCATATGCTGATTTTCTGAAATTATTTTCCAAGTATAGATTCTAGAGTCATGATATTGTCATGATATTGAAAAATGATGAATGTGGCCACTTCCAACAAAGCCCTCTTGTCTGTCCTTTGTTCTTCCTGTCCTCTCTCCTTTGTCCTTCCTGCCCTGTCTCTTTCTTCCATCCCTGAAGTTTTGCTGAAATATCTCTTTCAGTTCAAGTGAAACCACTAGCTTATCATAAGAGAAGATGACCATGCCCAGGGCATACATGCACTGAAATGTGGAAAGGTACCAGTAGAAGGTCGCAGCTCTCCCAGTCTCTACTCTCTCCTGCAGAGGTGACTGACCTCAATGAGACTCAACTGGCATTTCTAATCCCACCAGAGGTACCGAGATGTTCGAACACCAAGTGGTGTTAGAAACACCACTGATCCCCAAAGAGACACAGATGCAGGGATTTAGGTGGACATGACCTGCACAAATCAGCATTAGGAATGTCCTAGATGACCTGGGATGATTGCAAACAACAAAGTTGCTCTGAAATGAGCCAGTTCACAATTTATTACAGGCTATAATGGGGCTAAATCTACTGAACAGTTTATTTGCAAGAAGGTCATGGCACATATGGCTCTACCTACATAAATGTTAGTAATAATACTTGAAATTAAGTGCAGAAATACTTCATCATAGGAAATCTTGATATTCAAGAGCTGTAATCCTCTGAAGCACCTTTTTCTGGTGAAAAGTGAGTGCCTCGTCTGATTTTAAATACTAAAATATACTGAAGCTCCTTTGTGTCTGCCTGTGGTACTCTGTGAAAACACACCTTCAAACTAGGCAACTACACAGTGACATGTCCATCATTTGGGCCACACTGGTTGGAAAATAAACTATAGCTATAAAAAAATAGCTCATTGTTTAGAGGCTAAATGGGTGGCATTTATTAAGAAATTCCCTTCCTCCTTGTGTTAAGGAGACAAGAGTAATTTATTTGCAAGCAGGCAAAGGACAATTCAGACTAATCCATCAGGACTAAAATGTTAGTGTGTGGAGCAGATCAGAAAGTTTTCTTCCAGTCTAATGGATTCAAATGTGAATTAAATAATTTTAATTTTAAAAGCCACAAATATTAGCCAAGTAAGGCAATACACCTATGCACAGTATATAGCACAGAGTAATACAACAGTTTAAAGTTGTACGCTATGTTTTCTATAATCACATAGGTGATCTATTATTACACCTAACTTCACCATTGGAGATGGAAAATGCTGTGGCACTTTCTACAAGATAAAGAACCAGCAAATGTGATTTTTCATTTAAAGGACAGTTATTTTACCAGAATAAAATAAAAATAAATTCATAGAATCATAGAATCAAAGAATCAACTGGGTTGGAAAAGACCTCCGAGATCATCAAGTCCAACCCTTGATCCAACATCACTGTGGATACTAGATCATGGCACTAAGTGCCACATCCAGTCTCATCTTAATAAACCTCCAGGGACGGTGAATCCACCACCTCCCTGGGCAGCCCATTCCAATGTCTGATAACTCTCTGTAAAAAATGTCTTCCTAACATCCAACCTAAGCAAAAAACAGCGCTTCCAGATTTTGTAGAAATGATAAGATGTTCAAAGCATCAGGGTGCCTCATTTCAAAGATACATCAGAAAAAGGAGAATACAACTTGCATATAAAATTCAGATGTTTCAAACATGGCCAGGAAACATTTTTTCCTGTTAAAGGTATGGATAAAAAGCTTGTGTAATGGCCCTTCCTGGTCAGGTTGTTCCCATGGAAAGCAGGGATCTTTACAAATACCTAGAGAGACACTAAACACCATAAACAATAGCTCCAAACTCAAGATACTGATTGTGGTTTCCCTTGCTAGAATGCCAAATTGCTTCCCATACTGTTGCCACAAAGCTTGTTTTTCTGGTTGCCTAAAGGAAATCATACTGCTTTGTCTTTTTTTTTCCCTGACCCTTCTTGTGTTTTCTTTTTCCTCTTTGAGTTTTATTAGGTCTTTTCATCCTTCAGAAATATTTTATTCCGTTACCACCCTAATGCTTCACATGAATAGAATGGAACTCTTGTCTTCTTCAGGTGGGAATTTCAAACTGAGGGTAAATATAACTAATTGTTCCAAGGGAACAAGCTTTTTCACAGCAAACGTACCTGAGCTGAATTTCATATTGCCCTGCATGACGAGTCTGCACATTCCTCAAGACCAGTGTGAAGATGTCTTCATTTTGCAGGATTTCACACGCTGTTCCTGGCATTATTTCTTGCCCATCTTTAAACCAGTGAACAGTGGGGAAAGGATCTCCAGCAATGGCACAGGATATAAGGACATTTTGCCCAGGAGCTGCTGTCACTGATCTCGGTTTGCTTATGAACCAGGGCTGAATACCATCCTGGGGTTCTGTAGTTTACAAACACAGATTACAAATCAGAACAAAATG
Organism: Corapipo altera; assembly: GCF_003945725.1. Taxonomy (NCBI): domain Eukaryota; kingdom Metazoa; phylum Chordata; class Aves; order Passeriformes; family Pipridae; genus Corapipo; species Corapipo altera. The sequence continues at coordinate 24,290,037 of NW_020884877.1, forward strand.
CCAAGCTTGAATGTAACTACTAAGATAACTAATTTCAGGGAAAGCAGTCACAGGCAAGGAAAGTTATTTTGAACATGCAGGGTATAAGTTTTTAATCTGAAAATAAGTCGGGCTTTAGTTTTGGAAGTAACGTGTTCGTACCAAAATTAATCATTTACTTGGCACTTTACTGGCTTTATCCAGGCTTATATTAAGAGCAAAACAAAGAGACTTTAAAGTTGCCCTAAAAGGAATCTTGGAGATTTGTCCTTAGAGAATATGGGTAGGAATAGCTTTAAGGGCAAGTAACAGTACTATGACTGCTGTGCAGTTGAGAGATCAGGTAGTAAATCATCATTAACAATTCCATAAAATTGCATTTAATATAGAAGATTGACCCAGAGGTTAGATCTCAGGGGGGCTTAGAGGATAGAGGAAGGTCTGAATTCAGAGCAGAAAGTGACAACAGGCTGCAGACCCATCCCTGGAGGCACAGTTTGCTCAAATACTGCAGATAAGATACTTTGCATTAAAAATAATAAAAGTCTCACTGATTTCCAATAATTCTCAGTAATGACTATGAGAAAATGTCAGTATACAGTAACATTAAATGAAGTCCCCTGCCACAAAGGTAGTCAATGCCCAGTCATAGGAAGTTTGTAGGTACTTCAGTGTTTACTGTGGGATTTACATAATATGTGGAGATTCAAAGTCAAATTTTTTACAGCTAGTACTCAGACTGCAGAAAACATGTGTTCCTTACCTGCTACCACTACAGTGTTAACATTAAAGCCAGGATACCTCACTTCTAGGCAGCCTTCCCAAATACTATGGCTTCAATTAGAAGTAAAAACATAATTGAAAGGTTTACTTCAAGTCCATAACTAAGTAAGCCTGATAGTTATAATTTGCAGCTGCATTTAGCAGAAGTTTTGCACTGTCCCTAGAAATAGGACTCAGGAATGCATTTTTGAAATAGTAACATAATGTTCCAGAGTGAAAAGGTTTTTTTAAAGCTGCTTCTGCTCGATATCCTTTTTAATTCAGATGCAGAGACAGAACTTGTAGCATCCCTCACAATAAACACTCATGTACTTTAAATAGACACTGAACAGCACATTAAGATTATTTTAGAATTTTGTAAGGTGAAGAGGAACTTTATACCTTGAACTGTCAATGTTGCCTGGGTTTGACTTTCTCCTACTTCATTCCAGGCTTCACAGGTGTATTTGCCTGTGTCTTCAGGAAACACCTCCTGGATGTAGAGGCTGTACTCATTGCCTTTCTTCTCAAAGTGGAAATCTTCTGTCTCCTGGATTTCTTTCCCATTATGCAGCCAGATAATTTCAGGAGGTGGGTTAGCTGAAAATTATGAAACAACAAAAATCAGAGACACACAAAACCCCCTCATATGTTGACTAAGAATATTATTAAGGTTGGTAGCTTTTTTTGCCATCTGATTCTGCAATTTCATCTTACAAACATTCAAGAATTTCATTAACTTTTTCAGTGCTGTGTAATGTGGAATAGTCTGTCTTTTATTGGTTAAAATACAAATGAATAAGGGAAGCATGTAGACAACAGAGAGGGAGAATGAGTTCTAGATCCCACAAAGGTGATTATCAAGAGTTTCTGTTACCAAGGTTCATACCAGGACTGCTCTTTTCTGCAGCACTACTCTTACCCCAGCTGACAGGAATTCACTCTTGTTTGGTTCACAACAAAAGCTTTTATAAGTCCACCAAGACTTAGTTTTAGTTCAACAACAGGACCCAATAATAAACTTATGTTATTATTATACCATTCCAATGAAGAAACACTTGTAGAGGTCTGAACACATTAACACTGGACAATGTTCATCCCCCTGAAGATCATATTAGACAAACCTAGCTTTTAAAGAACTGGTTCCTAGAAATATTATTTCCAAATGCAAAGACACCTGCTAAAAAGATGGAAAAAACCCACAAACTTTGCAGCAGGATTTAATTTCTTAAAATAATACTGTCCCATAGCTACGCACCTGATACCTCCACAGTCATTATCACTTGACTTCCATCCATCACTTTGAGGTCAGTCAGGCCTTTAAGGAAGATGGGTGCAAAAGTCTTGTTTAGCTTGGCAGCCTGCGCACTTTCTGCCTTCTTGCTGCTCTTCTTTTCTGTGAAGTTAAAAAAGAATAAAAGGGGTCTTTTAAAGGAATTTTCCTGACAAAATGACCCTATATTCAACACGATTTTGAGACAGTGGTTTTGTTTCAGCTTTCAGAAGGTAAAAATAACTGAAACCACCCAATATAGCTGTTTTGTTTTGCCAGTATTCCAGGCAGACAGACAAGAAATGGGAATGGAACTGTCCTTGTTCCAGGAATCCTTTTAAATCATTGTTAAGAGATATCATAGAGTATCATTCAGAAATTACACTCAGTTTCCCAAAATACACAAACTCAGGTGAAAAAAAACCCCAAACAACCCAACAACTTGTAACCAACAGCTCAATGCCTTTAATCACTGCTAAACTCACATTAAATTTTAAGGTTTGTTGCAAGTTGCTATTCTCATGATTGATAAGTTAAAAACATAAACTTACAGGAATATAGGAGTTGCAACTCTGCAAGAAACTACAAAACATTTTGTTTGTTAGATGGTCAGTATTGAATGATTTTGAGTTCACCACACTCCTCTCCTGTACTTCAATCAGGCAACTGCTGGTGGGAAAGTTTGAAACCTGAGGTTATCAATATATATCCCAAAACAAACTGTTGCATTATGGCTTTTAGGTTTTTTTTGTTTGTTTTGAGGCTGTACAGTCAAATGCTGAGTGCTGGAATTAAATTAATCACTCTTAAAATCTATCTGTGATATGTTGTTTCCAGTATCCACAGTGGTCTCTGTCTTGGATCCAGAGGCTATGAAGTAAGACCATTTAATTGTGATCTATGTGGTACACCAGACGAGGAAATTCACTCCTGTTCTAAAAACCTGAGCAAAGAGAGTTGTGAAGCCAAAGTAGTGATCATGACCAAATGCAAGAAGTCATAAATATTTATCGGTCACTTGGATACACTTTTTGTTTAGCTTGCATTCAGACCTTTTACGTCTTGCCTGTAAAATGACAACCCTACATTCTATCCATACATGAAAATAGCTTTATTTTGCTTATTCCTACCTTTAAAATTTTCAAAGGTATACCAATAACATCCAAAAGAGTATTACAGCAACATAAAGTTCCAAGCTGGAGAAAAATCACAATCCATAAAATTGGTGATTAGAAAAAATGACGGCACATCACTGAGCAGGCCCACTGAACCTCCCGGAGGCAAAAAGTTAAGCTTGTCCCAGGGTAATTTGAGCTCAGTGTAAATTTGGAAGCTGCCTGGAAGGGAAGTTTTTCCTTTTCTCTAGCAAAGCTTTTTCTAGCCAAAAGTTTGTCTCGCTGGCTCATGTCATAGGTCTTTTCTTGGCAGTGAGCTTTGAGACATTGATGCATGTGAGAATGGAAACATGGGACCTGACTGAGACCCACTGGGATCGGTGTTATGGTCCTGCTACTCTGAGGCACCTGATTCACCATCAGACCACATTGATCAGTCTTAGGGCTTCCCATAGCACCTGCTTGTAAGTGACTGATGCTTTACAGAAAACAGCCACGAAGTTGGGTGAAAATCTTCTACAGTAATGAACTGCTGTGGTTCACCATATCCCTCTGCTTTGTAATGTTTACTCAGGGAAACAGCTTCAAACAATTGCTGTACTAAGCAATATCAACACATGCTCCTTCACTGATGCCTTGCAGAAAATCCTTTTGTCCCTCAAAGTGAAACAGATCTGTGGGGGAAAGCAGAAACCCATAGAATTGGAAAAAAAGGAGGAAAAGAAGATAAAGAAAGCAAGAAAAGGAAAAAAAACCCAAGAGAATAGTAGGACAGAAAGAAACATAGGGGGAAAAAAAAAGAAAAGTAGACTTAAAAAAATATTGTTCCCTTTATTCCTTTTACTGAAATAACTAATAACACTGCAAATCTAGAAGGCAGATATGCAACAAACGGAGAGCAGGGAAAGAAAAAAAAAAGCAGAGATGTGGCTCTGGACCAAAAGAAAAACAGGCCTGGGTTCTGATCAGAAAAGTTCAAGTCTTCAGATACGGGCAGATAACAACAGTTAACAGTGACCAGGGAACAAATTTGCTCCTAGTGGCTCTAGCAGCAATTCTCCCAGACCAGACTGAGCTGCCTCCAGCAGAGCCCTGGTACAAACAGCATTAAGTCTGAGCAGCTCTTCCACATCCCTCCCAACTGGCTCTCTGCTCCATTAGACTGACCTGCCTGTTGCATGTAGTCTAAATAAACAGCTTTTTATATTCTAGGAAGACAATACAGCATAACAGCCTCAGCTTATTAAAAAGATATGGGTGAGCAACTGCAGAAGGAAAATCATTTCCCAAAAGGAATTTTTCAACAATGCTAACTCCTCCAAAATACGTGCTGCAGAAATGAAAGATTCATGTACTGGAATAAAATCATCTTCTTGCACAGAGCTGCAGAAACATCAAATGGAAGCAAGCAAATAATTCACAGTAATTGCATATATGAATCACAAACCCAACAAGTTTAAAAAAATGTTAGGCCTCAATTTTTCTAAGTTGTCTTAGGCAGATGTTGGTGAGGAGACCTATTGATATGAGTGACACTATGAAGATTTACTGGAGGCACAGGCCTCTACCCCTAAAAGACTGACCTGCAGGATTAAAGGATGAAAACCATCTCACCATTTTTACTGATCAGTGCTCATACTTCGTAAATGAAGCTGTCAAATTGAAATGAATCTGTCTCACCATTGCACAAAACTTAAAAAAATAATAGTGCTTACACTAAATTTAAACACTGCATAAGTCTGTGCTGATCTCCTGGATGAAGACCAGTTCTGTGCTTAAACAGAAACTTATGATAGCAAGTATCAAAACACCAGAAGTCTGTGGTACATGAGTAGTAAAAAACTTAAAAGAACGCAGCTTAAACAGTACAAAAAAAGTTACTGGAGAGACAAAAGAACTGTTTCAAGGGGAAACTGAATGTAATCACGCAGAAGAACATTAAGATAAATTATTAAGTCTGAAATATTGAAAACTTGAGGCTTAGTCCTGGGACAGAAACAAAAGCAACTTTCTGAAGATATTCCTATCCTTGTAAACCTACCGTATACAAATGCACATACACTTTGATTTAGTCCTTGAAGTATTACCTGATTTCTCAATACCTACTGTAAAGCAGGAGTGAAAACATCTCCCTATCTGTTGCTGATGTTCTTTGGAGCGCAGGGGCAGTGAAGGCATTTTTTTACCAACATACATGAAATCTGTTGTACGTAAGAGCTCAAAAATTAGAAGCTATCATGGCTGAGGCAAGCAGTACTCCTAATCAAACATGTGACATCCAGGATACAGAAAATATATGTCTAACAAGTCTGATTCCATGGCAACTTGAATAGGCTCTCTTCAAAACAAGCATTCTCCCCTACTTTTGAAATCTTTATTTTTATTGGGGATCTTTTATCCTACACTACTGTTGTTCAGAAGTGTATATTCATCATTAGCATATGTTTACTGAACAAACAACTTAATCAAAATATCACAAAAGCAGTCCAGTGTTTCTTAACTTGGCAGCAACAATTAAAAAGACTTTCATTCTAAGCCATAAATGCTATTTGTTCATTAAGAAACCACAGGGGATCATTTCATGTAACATTTCTTGCTTTACTTAAAATTTGATATTGTGGACTTCTCGACTTAGAAAAAAATTGAAATTACCTACTGCCAACTTTAGTTTCTCACAAGACAACACAGTCAGTTTTAGATATGTTATTTAGTTTTATTTAGTCTTAATCTAAAATCACTGCATTTTCTCAGAAGGGACAGATACAATCATGCAAAGGCCAAATTACAAAGACTGAATGTTAACTATTTTCAAATTCTTCTGAAGCTCGTAAATGCTTTTAGTTGTTTATTTATGACACAGTACCACGCAGTGACTCAGTGTTTGTCTGATGAAGGCTTTAACATTTCACAATTTTACAATGAAATAGCAGTGCTGTACATTTTCACAGATCATTTTAATATAAGGGCTTTTAATACAAGGGCTTCTTCAATTTTAACCTTTACAGGTCTTGTTTGGAAAAACAGCAATCAAATTGATTTTGGAGGGACAAGAAAGGACGCTGCTTATTCAAGATGAAGCAAATAACTCCCATTCCCATTTATGGTAAAAAGATACTGTGTGATTTTACTTCCTTTTGAAAACACCTGGCTAATTATTTCGACAGAAAAATACTACAAGGGAAACCATACACAAAACCCCAGGAACTGTTTGCAAAAGGGTAGCTTCAGAAAGTGCAACAACCACAAAGTTCACATTCCCTGGCCACATCTAGGTGCTTGCTATTGTCATACACTAGGAACAAAATCTGTGCACCAGGAAAATAGCGGGCAAGCAGATCAGAAAAACAGGACACAAATAAGCAAGCTACTAACAACAGGTCAGTATTAGGGTTGCTTTCCCCTGGTCCTCTAAAGTCCCTTTCACCACGTGAACTCTGCTGGGGTTCAAAATCCAAATGTTCTCAGTGAGATCTCGCTTCAGAGCCTATGGGAGGAGGAAAGAAGAAAAGGAAGAAAGCAGAGGTAAAGTTCCCAGCTCAGATACTGCAAGTCACTACGCTTCTGGCTGAAACACCCCCTTTCAGAACACCGCAGGGTATTTTTGCTGCCAAAACTACAGACAATAAAAATGCAGCATATCTGGCACCAGAAGGGAAATCTGGAACCTAAGGAAAATTTAGTTTGACATTAGCATAAGGGTATGACTTCATTATGTATCTACACATCCTCAAGCTTATTCAACTGGATGTGAAAAAGAGGAGATCCGATCTCCCTCTTCCTATTATGTTAATGCTCCCTAATCACCTATAGCCATTTAATAGCTCCCTCATCACTCTTACTTCTTATTGCTTTCAAGGTTCACCTCTCAGAATGAAAACAAGGAATATAAGAGTCAACACAGAGTGACTAAAAAATTCTACCCCAGGCAGGTTATTTTCTCCCTCCCTTTCCCTTCCCCTTCCCCAATCAACTTCTGCTGGTGGACTCGATTCCCCCCACCTGGATCATGTCAAGGTACTTCATGAGGAACATCAGGGAGCATTACACAGGGTGGGCTTGATGAAATACAGGTACATTTCAATAACTTGTTTTCAGACTGTGCACCTAATTACTTCATTGCAGCTTATGAAAGCTGCCACGTTTTTTTAACCAGAGCTGTTGGTTTCCTGCAGGTCAAACCATGAAAGATAATAGAGAAGAGAACTATGATTTTCTCAAATACTACTCACAGAGAACAATTTTCGCACAGGGCTGTGGTCTGGCACAACGTGTAAGCCCATGTAACGCATTTCTGGTGGGCAGTAATCTCTCTGTCATTTCAACAGGCTTTTGATAAGGCTTTACACAGGGTGTTTGATTTAAAAGTCCACCACAATGATCCCACTTACACGGTTCCTAAGATTTTTGCCTTTCCTCAGGCTTTAATATGTGTGAATGTTGGGAAACAGCAAGTAATAAGATGCACAGCTCAGTGGGAAACACAGTTTGGGAGCCCAGAAATAGTAAGCAAAGCATGTAAAGGGTACTTTATATACCCACATATATTTTCTACAAAGCAAAAGGAATACAGGCTTTTCCCACAGCATTCCCTTACCCCTAAGGGTTCGGGGTTTTTTATTGGAAAGACACTCTAATAAGCATCCAAGTCTATGTTTAAAAAAGCCCCTCAGTGCATTAAATCCGTAGAGATTAAGGAGAATTTAAACTCTTCCAAGTTCTTACAAAAACCCCCAAATTCTCAGCATATTTGGATGGCAATGGGAAAATATATATTACCTCTGATAAACAATTATTTCTATTAATCTCTTATTCTGTTTTCCATTATTAGTAAGGCAATCTATCTACAGTGACCATATCAAATTTCAGATTATTTGTTAACCTGTATTAATAAAAATTTAAGGTGATAAAAAAATGCTCTCCTATTATTTGAGTTTTCTCATTCCAGCTGTTAAAGAGTCCTTACATAAATTTGACCTCTGGATATCTCAAGATTGGAAATTATCATTAGAGGAGTCTTAATGTTAGCTGTAGGCCTAAGCCAAAATACACTTGAATTTTTTAAATTCAAAGATTCAAATTAAATTCAAATTAAAGGTCTGAATCAGAACTTGGGGACTGAGTGGAACTGTAAACATCTTTATATTGATAACCAAGGGTGAGTTATTGTGTTGAAAGTATATATCTAAAAGTAAAAACGGAAAATTCATGCTGCACCAAACAGTTAACCTAATACAAGCCAGTTGTACAATACACCTGTATCAGTTCAACTGCAATTATTTAACTAACTTTTTACTTTCTAGGGTAAAAGATATAGATAAATCTATACGCTTGGAAAGAAGTTAAAAAAAGAATCAATAACTGCCCTGTGGCATGACCATCCCCAGATCTGCTGTTGACACTGACGTGAGGAGAAAATCCAGCTCAGGATGCAAACTTAAAGGTCTCCAAAGACTGGACACGGCCTGGAGTCAAAACAGTCAACATTTTATGGACATCATATATTCTAATAAATTTTCTTGTTCATTTGCCTACCCAGATGTACTGAAGATGTTTTCATGTGAGCTGCAGAATGCTGACATCTCCTGTTGAAATATCAGGACTTCAGCATGCTCAGCCCTGCACAGAATCACAGAGTAACTGAGTTTGGAAGGAACATCTGGAGAGTGGCTATTCCAGCCTCTGGCTCAAGCTGGGTCAGCTACAGCGCTGCATATATACACATATATATACACATATATATACACATATATATTCACCTCCTACTGCACCTACACCTGTAGTAACTCAGCGGCGCAGGACCAGGGTTACAAATGGTCACAAGTCGAGGACATGCAAAGAATAGAGTTTGCTGCTTTGTGTTCAGAACACCGCAAACAACTTGCAGTGTTTAGTCTTACAAGAGGTTTAATTATACTCAAAGAATCTGTTTGCCAGCATCATGTGGTGAGCTGCCAACTAATGCCTGGTCTGAGCCGTGCGGAAGGACTGCCTCAGCAACATTTACCATTTATGGTGTTTAAATATCATTTTGGCTCACAGGGTAATAAGTCAACTGAGCTGAGGAGAATGCTTAACTCAAAAAGCTCTGAGTGAGTGGGCTCAGAGAGAGTAGCAGCAGATTCTACTAAAACCTCTCAAAGTAAGACCCAGGTTCACACAGATCTTTGTCTTGAAAAGAGTTTCACATCCTCAAATGTTTTCAATGTAAACAAATCAAGCTGCTACCAGAGCTCACGTTAACAATGATATCAACTCAAAAATCAAGAGATTTTGTAAGGCAGAAAATAGATACGAGGATACTCATCTGTCTTCCTGTAAAGTGTTTTTCCTCAGGCCTGAAGTGATACGGTCAAAACATTTTCTGCAAGTTTCTCAGGAAGCCCAAACTTGATTTATAATGGCATAAAAAAAATGAGGCTTTTATGTTCTTGAGACATGTAGGAACATTTCTGCTTTATTAAAGATCTCAGGTTAGTATGCCATTTTGCAAACCGAATTCATGAGAACTAGATGTTTAATGACCTAGCAGTGTTCTTTACACATCTACCTCCCATCATTTATTTCTGCAGTTCTAATCTGTCTTTTGTAAATGGAAGGTAAGATTTAAATATCCGTGGGAGATGCTTTCACTGAAGACCTGTATGTTGTGCCTTGCATTACACAGAAAAACTGTTAATCTAAGACTGACAATGCTCTAAGCCTATGCTAGTTCAGGATGGTTAGGGATATACAGAGGAGACCAAGTTCCACTTTATCTCGTCTGGCAATCTCTATTTTACTCCAGGCCAGTCTTCCAGCCCAACACTGCAGCCCATGTATGCTCAAGTCTTTCCTCTGTATCACCAGGTCACCAGCATTTTAACCTGCCTTGTCTAGTCAGTTTGTTCTGCAACTGAGGTGCCACCCCAGAAATCCCACAGTCAAGAGGTTGACCGCACCAAGGAAGAATCATGATTTGAGAGAACAACCAGAACAGAATGGAATAGACCATTTCAGCTGGATGGGACCTACAAGGATCATCTGGTTCAACTGCCTGACCAATTCAGAGCTGACCAAAAGTTAAAGCCTGTTGTTAACGGCATTGTCCAAAAACCCCTTAAACACTGACATGCTCGGGGCATCAACCACCTCTCTAAGAAACGTGTTTCAATGTTTGACCACCCTCTTGGTAGAGAAATGCTTCCTAATGTCCAGTCCGAACCTCCTCTGGCACAGCTTCAAACCATTCCCACGCATTCTATCACTGGATCCCAGGGGGAAGAGCTTAGCAACCCACTCTCTGCTTTCCCTCCTCAGGAGATATCTCAATTTGGAGTGAGGGGTCAGAGATACAAAGTAGACAGCTGGGTTCACAGCAGATCATTTTGCAGTCAGCAGACCGAATTCCTCCCTAACAGCCTCACTGGAAGTTTCTGCAGCCAAAGTGGTGTTTGCTTTTGCCTTCATAACTGTCTGCCTTATTAATGACTAACCCTGTTTGCAAGTTATTTATATCAAGTAATTGCTCCTTTGTCACTGTCACAGACAGCAACTCCATGGAAGGCCTGAGAATGTGTACACCTACCAAATACATTTATAAGGCAGCTCAGCTGGCCCACTGCTTACAAATTCCCCAGCATTAGATACCAGTCTGACTCAGAGAACTGCAGAAAAGTGCTTCCCATATGCTAGATCAAGCCAGATTATCTCTTCTGTGAAAATGTGCATTCTGCTGAGGCAGAATTTCACCTTCACATGCACAGTCTCAACTTTTTGTGTGGCTGCCCAGGTAGATTTTAATTTAATTGCAGCACATCATGATGTATAGAGGTACTGCTTCCATTACAAAAAAACCTGGGCTGTGAATGAACTGAAATGCAATGGAAACACAACAGGAACAGTCAAACACATAAAGCACAAGTGTCCCTGAGGATGCCACTGATCTAATGAGTTACAGCCCCTTCAGCCTCTGGCGAATCCACACTGGCAACAGAATTAGTTACCCTGTGGTAACATTAAAATAGTTCTGCTCCTCTCTTGGGGAAGTAATCAAAAGGATACTGTACTAAGAATGATGTTAAGGAATCCCTCAAATAAGACAAATAAGACTCAGCTTGAGAGCAAGGAAACTTTTGAAATTAGACTAATATGAAGGAGGAAAAAAAAAGAAAAAATACAGTGTTGTATTTCTGGGTAAAAGTTGGTTTCAGAATGGAATTCTAAAGCAAGACTTGTTTGACATTTAAGTTCAAAAAAGATAAGGTAGTTTGACTACAGCATTGTTTGTGGTCAGTTGTCTCTTCTTGATTAATTTATGTTAAAAATCTCTTGAACCTAGACATTACCCTGAAAAAAAAAAAAAAAAGGTCTGTGTATGTGGACTGAAAGTCAAGCCTTCATTAAAACGAAGCTGCAGAGCAGCACTTCCAGTAGTATACAGCTATACAAGGTTCCTACCCTCTGTTCCGTTCCTTTACTGCAAAGGAATGATGGATGCTTCCCTTAGGCAACTTCTGGAGCGTTTTTAAAATTGAGCTTATCCTATGAGATAGTTTGATGGCTGACTCTGAGTTCCCATTAGCTAATCCACATCAGCTGATCTTGAAAACATTGGGGTAACACCATGCCCACACTTTCAAAATTTCTCAGTTAACAGGTTTTACATGTGTTTTGATGACTTCCACTTTTCAGCTGAAACTTAGAGCACTATAGAATGTGGCAATCTAAGCTGGGACAGTTTGCCCCTTGGCCAATGCAGGGCCATTCCCAAGTCTGTTGTAATAACCATCTGTTTTCTGCCATTCTGGTACATAACAGCTTAATGTTCACGGTATTTGATCACACCACAATTGATGCAAGGGTGAGGGTTTTTTCTTTTCTTTCTTTTTAAATTAAATTATTTTCTTTCTGTCAACATCTCATCTTTGTTTTTCATTTATAAGAAATGTTAATGCAATTTCTGACATTTGAATTTTCCTCATTCTGCAAGCACTCATCCCTCATTTTCATCCAAATTTGGTTTCCCTTTTACTGGAAGTGATTTATATTAAGAAACTGTCTTTAGAGTGCGTTGTTTATGTTGATGGCACATCCTCTATCATTAAAAGCTTCCACACATGTTTTGCTTTTTGTCCTTCATTTTTGGTCTCTAGCTGGCATTGTGTTTCACGTTTGGTCCTGAGGTGCTGCAAGAACCACCTGAGGTGCTGCAATTAAAAAAAAAACCACCCAAGCTTAGTCTTACAAGGGTTACAGCTGCTGGTGATCCATACCGAGTGATGTACTGAGAACCTTGGGACACACTTGAAAGCTCTGGAACAGAGTTTCTTTGATGCTCATGACAGCTTACCCCTGACTTTTCAATATTGTAACAAAACCCCTCTCCCCTTCAGTTAGTGCTCTGAAACCAATTATTACATAGCCAAGTGGTTCCATGAGTCTACTGGTCTGGAATGCCTTTTGAACATTTAATAAGGCTAGACTTGTGTATTTTGTAAAGTCACCTACAGTCCTTTACATTTATGGTATACTTGAAATACAGCAAAATGCTTTCGAATAAGCAATGACTTTGAAAAGCTGTCACAAGTATCACTGTAGGCAAGTAAGACATCATACTTTGCTTACCTTAGGCAGAAATACGTATCTCAGAGAAACAGCTGTAGCCTCTCAATTAAGTCTTCAAAGAGAGACTTCTTATTTCAGTGATAACCTCCTTCAAAAGCTTAATGCCTAAGAAAGGTCATTCTGAGAGAGAAAGAAAAATGACCTAAAGACACAATCTCTCATGACTAGAGGAAAAGACTCCTACCTGAAAGCTTTTCTTCCACCTGGTTATATTTTATGGTCCCATTCACACTAGAGGGAAGAGTGACAGGAACAAAACAAACTGCTTTTCCGGAAAGCATCTCCCTTCACTGCTCTGATAAACTGGTTACCAGCAGGGACTCTGACAGGCTTTCAGGTGACTAATCTGCTCGTCCAGTGATCAATGAATGACTACAGTAATCCGATTGTAAGGGCTACAGGCTTCCCAACATAGACACATGCTGGGGAAGCTGCACTGAAAAAAAAAAAGCATGAACAGAAAGTGGTGGGGGAGAAAGGGGAACAGATGTGAAGTCAGAGTGCACTGCTGGCAGGGAAGGAGAAATGAGGTCGAGAGCCAATAAGCAGGAACACCAGTATCTGCTGAATAGCATTTGCTCACCAAGAGCAGCAGTATTAGGTCTCTATTTAAAAAAATAAAAACAGTGTGCAGAAGACAAGCATCAGCAAAATGGGTGGCTGCAAAGCATTACAGCCCACAGAAATACCTTGGCTGTCAGCCTGCCCTGCTGCCATCACTACCCACACTGCATGTCCTCTGCCTTGAAAACAATCAGTGATGCTGCTGTCTGGTGGGAAGATGCTGGATAAACCTCAAGGAGAGCGCAGTGGATCAGATATTTTGTTTGTCATCCATGGCAGAACTGCAAGACAGGATATTCTCCTAGGAGTCAGCCCTCATGTAGCAAGCACTCCACTTTGATACCATACCTAGAGAAAGCTGGGGAAGGCAATTAACTGCCTCTCTTACATGGAGAAACTGTTTGCAAAAGAAGAGAAGCTTCCTACATGCAGTATTGATTTGGTTTGGCACAACAGAGCCCATTGTATGTGCCACCCCAATTCCCACTCTCCTTCCAGTCTGTAATCTTGTGTAGTGCACTCAGGTATTGGTGTGAATGTCAGGTGGTTAAATATCCCTTTGACACATTTTTTCTGCAGATGGATCTGACCTGTAATTCCTTGTCAGTGATTAGTTAACTGACAGAGAGAGCCACATGTCAGAAGGCTTATCTCAGGCATGAGGCAGACCTGAAGAACAGTCACTATGTCTGTGAGTTGCCTTATCTTCCAACTAGACCAGTTATTACCAGGAGCTGTCTTGCCTTTATACTCTGATTTGTCTCAGGCTCAGCAAAGCATGAACACCAACTCACTACACAGGTACATCCAAAGTCAATTCAATTCTCCTCACCTCAGTTTCCTATTCATAAAAAACTGATTAAAATGTTCAACCACCCTGATAGAAAGCCTATTAATATTAATATTCAACTTCAGTATCTGCAATCTCCATCAGCATATAATCACCATATATTTCAGGTGACCTGGATGTACCCTGCACATCCCTTTTTAAGGAAGTGGTTTGTTTGTTTGTTTTTAAATGGGATGCCTGGTGAATTTAAAAAATGGCTTGTATACTTATTTTCATACCACAGAACAACATGAAAATTGTAATACGAGATGTGAACACCAATTCAAATACAATAGCTTGCACATACAATAACAGAAACAACTCAGTCATGCACGTTTTTTAAAAACTTTATAGAAAATTTGTGCATCAGCCCCAAAGTCTCCCAAATTTTGATTTTCCTTTGTATAAAAAACAATGCAAAGGTGTAAAGGAAAAAAAAATCTAACATCCTCAGAGTTGCAAATGGCACCAGGAATGTCTATAATTGAACGTTTGAGTAACCTGGACCATGTTTATCACCTGTCAGGTTTTCCTGCATTAGACCAATTAATCTGGCATTACCCAGTGCACCCGACTCACGGTTCAGTTAGAAAAAATTCTCACAGTGAAGACACTTGTTAGGAATGTTTTCAAAGAAGTACTGCTCAATCTCTGTAGTTCATGTCTCCCTGTATTTCAGCTGCAAGAAACCACTGACACAGGGAAGACGGATGTCAGGATTCAATTTAGTCTACTTAGTCTTTTACAAGGCCAAAATTAGCTTCACCTTGATTAACTTAGTTTCTCCACAGACTACCTAATGGATCTACCCCAATTTACTCGGCCTTTAGATCACTTACTTAAGGAAGTGTCATCTTACTTAAGTGATCTGATGCTAATTTCTCACTTTAAATAAGCATAAGACTGATTAGTTTGAATTTTTTAAGACCACGGCATTTCTTATGCCCCATCCATATGAAGTGTGGGACTTTTCAACACAGTGCCAAAAGCCTCCTACAAATAGCTAAGTACCTTCAGTGTTTTTCATACAAACCCAAGGAATAATACTGAGGCTGTCAGTGCTGGATGGAATTTATCCTTCTTAATAATAAGGAAGCAAAAGACAACCATAAATGAATCTGAGACTGATGACTTAGAAGGAATGCTATGCCACAATAAGCCTAGCTAATTATCCAGGACCCACTGCAAAGTACTGGAAAAAATCCCACCTTTGTATTTGACAGGACTTGGAGCAGTAGCCCTTTATGGGGCAAAGGGCCTTTAAAATGTTTTCTACATTAACCCCACAAAAGAAAATTTCCCTTGACAAAAACAAAACAACAGACATTCCAAAGGGCAAAGAACACACAGAAGTTGATTAGAAACCATAATATGTGGCTAGATAACACCTGTAACCTACCAGCAGGTTTAAGCACCATCCCATAATATAATTCAGACAGGGATTGAACAGTTTGCCACTAACTAGCCTTACTGCTGAGTTTTCTGAGTTATCTGTGAGCTGAATTTAATTTAGAAAAATAAAATTGAGTTTTATTGTTAAGGCAGACTATTCACTCCAGGTAAAGTTTTCCCAGTGATCGCAGCACAGTGTTCCTTCATGAGATCCTTACAGTACAATAGCAAAGCCAAAAATGGCAATATGAAGTGAAATGTAGACCCAGACGGACTCAGAGATGTGTCCAAGTAGCAAGTTAAGGAAAAGTTGGATTCTGACACTGGTTGGATACTGATGATAAGCCAAGAATATCCATTCCTTCTCATATTAAATAAAAATTACTTGCCACATACAAAAAGAAAATATTTCTCTAACAATGAATTAACAAACTGAGCTCTGCATGAAATGCTTAGATCATCTTGGAGAGAAAAATGAACTGGAGAAAGATGGGTTACAATTCAGAAACAGTTTTACAGACTTTATTCCAAAAATCAGTGTCCGGTCAGGAGAGGATTTCTGAGGTTTTCTCCCTTTCTGCATGTACAACGATTTTTTGCTGTAATCTGCTAGCAACAGCTGAGCATTTAGAGAAGCCTTAGTGGCAGCATTCAGAAACTCAGAGAACTCTAATGCCAATAAGCTTTTGCTAGAGGTTCTGATGGAAAAAAGATACATGAACAGATAAGAGATTTGGAGACCACGATTTTAAATTTTGTACTATTTTTGGTACACAAATCCACATTGATCTGAGTCTTGGGAAAAGTTACTATAATCCTCATGGCAACAGGGACATAATGAGTTTTAGGGACGAAGCAGAGGGGACAGCTAAAACTGTAAAAATGTTGAACACATGGGTTTACAGCCCATCATGCATGTTCTTAATTCTGCTCTTGTTCCTCTCACTCTGCTATTCCATGACTCCCAGAAAATAAAATGGGATGCAGAAGAGAGGAACTAACTCCCCATAATGGTGGCAATGCAGCTTTCTAGCCCCAGACCAGCTAAAGAACAGGAGGAATCCTACACAGTGCAACAGTGACTGCGTAGCCTGAAATAGCCCAGCAGAGTACACAAGCCCAGGGAAAGTCTAGGTCACTGCTGCTCCCACATTAGCATTGTATGTCAACCCTAAAATAACTCAGCAATGGTTAGTAAGAGTAAGAGAGGGGTTGTCTTTTTGGTTTCTGAGTCCCAGTGAAGGATCAGCAGGTCCCACGTCAAAGGCAGCTCCCTCAAGGTGGGGGGCTCTTGACCAGCCCTTAGCTAATGCAGATGAAATGCTTCAGAGAAATTATAAGTGATAGCTTTGAGAACAGATTAGTTTCAGGCTTATTTTAAATCAGTGTTTTCCTACTTTGTACTTTTTTTCAGGGGTGGGAGGGCAGGGAGGGAACAACTGCATTTCCAGTCTAGTAATCAAGAAATTAACTCACAGGTTTACCAGAATTTGTTTTCATTTTAGGCTTTTATGTGAATTCATACAGACAGAATAGGGGCAGGCATAGCACTGAAGTGCCACAGACAAACACTCCAGAACATTGCAAAGCAAAGACAAATCTTGAGATCCCAAGGATCATGGTACATTTCCCATCAAACTGCATGTACAAATTTAGGGCAGGTATTACTTAGTCATAGACAAAAGGAATAGTTCCCTTGGCAGCTGCCCCTCACAGCCTGTTGGACAGGCAGTGACCAACTATATAAATCTGGAAAAATATCATTTACAGGTGACAAATACCAAATACAGACTTGATTGCAGCAGGAGGAAGAGTCTGAGGGAGGGGGATTGAAGAGAGAGGGAGATGATCATCTCCAGCCCGTAAAACAAAACACCTGTATAAACTGATGCCAGGGGAGATTGAAAGAACAAAGACCATAATACGGATTAATCCTACCTCACTGTTGAATTTATCAATGGAATTCTGTCATCTCTTTTCTTCATTGTGAACTCTCATCTTTCAGACTATGTTTGTTCAGATCCTAGTGCAGAATTATGGCTTTCGCAGACAAATCAACTATGTCAATTCAGCACTGGTACACCTCTCCCAGAACAGCCTCACTGCTCTCTGTGCACTAAGCCCTTGGTAAGGTCAGATCATTAATACCTTTTTCTGAAACATGCATATTATTTTACACTACACAGTCCTTAAGCACTTCAGTTGCACATACCTCCAAGGGGCAGAAAAAGTACCCAGCTGACAGAAGCTTAGAAAAAATATGGAATCCACTTACAACCACCTCTTTTAAGGGTCCAAGATTATTTTTTGTTAAAAAATATTAGTTTATATGATTTTAGTAATTACAATAGGTTGAGTTATTCACCTTTGACTGTGACCTGAGCACTGCAAGATGCCTGTCCTTTGTTGTTTTCAGCCAGACAGGTATAAATGCCATCATCTTCAGGTAGGGCATCTTGGACAGTCAATTTTGCAACTCCATCTTCAAAAGTGGAATGGGCATACTGAATTGGCTGATCTGCAGACAGAAAGGAAGAGAATTGACTTAATACAGCCATGAGTTTCAAAAGCACATCTAGTTTTCAGTGAAATCTGGATGCCTAACACCAGCCAGTATATTAAAGTACAGGGTCAAATCCCTCTCTCTGGTGCACAGCCACTGCACTCTAGTGACGACAACCAGCAGCATCCCAAGCACAAAATGCTTTATGGTTGTCAGACAAAGCTCACCATTAGATTCACTGAGTGCCACCTCGAGTAGCAGCAAGAGGGGAAAGGTTTATCTTCGTGTTTTGGATAGATTCTCTTTCTGCTGGATAAGACAGGAACTGTCTTGTGTGTTTGCTTCAGACATTATTTCCATCTTGTAATTTGCCTGGAACTAGGTAAAATGCAGATAAAACTAGATGCGCAAGACCTGTTGGGCATGGAGGAGCACTTGAAGTCCTCCACAAGGGCCTCTGTAGTGGAAGACATTCCAAGAGAGACAGCAAGATCTGTGGCTGATTTACAGAAGAAGTCAATCTGCACTACAGTGTTAGTCCAGTAACAGACAGGTGTGGTCTGATCTGTGGTGATGCGACTATTAAAGAAGTTCATTTTAAGAAACTGGTTCCTTAAATTGCTTTGGTGTGTTTAAATATTAGTGTAGGTGGTTTAAAGTTGCCTTCCTATTGTTTCAGGAACTGTCATCAATCTTAGCCTTGCTTTCTGAAATGCTTCTGCAATCTGTTTCCCCAATATTAAATAGTTTCCACTACTGACTCATCTTTGGTTGCTTTCCCAGTGTATGCAATGCTTAAGAGGGCCTGATACCTGTGCATAAACATCATGCTGGAAAAAGGAATTAGAGTCACCTAAGAGAGGAGGATGAAACAGAGAAATTGTGCAGGACTGAATCAAAGACATCTGTCATTTGGGAGTTGATGGTCAAAAGGAAAGATCAATATTGATTTCATTGCCAAAATCATTTCAAAATAGGACAAAGCTCTGGGGTTTCTAAGAAGCAGTTCTGTACTATGAGGATAAATTAAGTGATGCGACAGATTTTTCTCTCATCTCTGATTTTCAACACTGGCAAACTCAGAAGGCAGGCATTGTCTGTGCACTATCTATCTGCATAAAAAGTTGTTTTTTATTGTTCCTTTATTTATAAGCCATCTGTTTGTTAAGTTAGCAAATTTTCTATTGCATTAAAAATTGGGGTGAATATTCAATAAACTACCCAGAAAACTCCAATTTTAGAATAAACTCTCTCCACCTTTGTCACAGGTCACATATTCCTACTACTGGTTCCCTTGAGCTCCTTTTCACTCAGTTTATACACAGACTGTAATAACTATTATGTTGAACCACATACTTTTTGCACATGGAAATAGCACTGCGCTCAAATATGCAGATGTAGAGCTAAAGCCCAAACACACAAAGTTTTCTGTAAGAGGACACTGGGCACTGGACTGCCTTCCTAGTCCAACTATGGAATATCTATCCTGTCTAGGATTCTGACATTCAAACTATTAGTGGGGCCAAATGATGCAATGATGCCACATCAGAAATGCATTCAAGATAAAAGCTGCACCATCAAAAACAGAAAAATGCCTTTTTATTTCTGTCGTAAGTAAGCAAATGAATAAGGGTGAGTGTTCTGCATGTAAAAATAAAATGTGGATTTCTTCACAATGTCCTCAGACCTTGTCAGGGTTCTATTTCACTCCAGCTTCCAACAACGCTGTGGCTATTTTTCAGCAGTATTCACAAAATAGTGAATTCACTTAAAGATCAGCCTTTTCATTAGGCCCCAGAAAAGAAACACAAGCGTATAAGCCCTTAGGAATAACCTGCAGCAAGATTCTAAGTTACATCCATAGTACTTATATTTTGATGTAATAAAAACAACACTCCCAGTAGTGAAATGTTCCCTTCTCCAGAGGCAGAACAGTCAAATCTCCACGACAGCTTGGCAGCAGGAACAATAACAAAAAATACCTTTCTACTGGCATGTTATGCCTGAAGAAAGGAAATTTTCCCCTGGCCCATTTATT
This sequence comes from Corapipo altera, assembly GCF_003945725.1. Taxonomy (NCBI): domain Eukaryota; kingdom Metazoa; phylum Chordata; class Aves; order Passeriformes; family Pipridae; genus Corapipo; species Corapipo altera. The sequence goes on from NW_020884877.1 coordinate 24,310,095, forward strand.
AAAAGTTTTCTGGACAAATCGCAAAGCTATTCTAAAACCAAACACTACTCAGAGAATTGTTATGCTAAAGTCACGGTCATACTGTTCTTAAATTCAGCAGAAAGAGGTTCAATTCAAGTCTATGAGAAAAAAAAAACAACTCAGAAAGCAATATGAATAGAAAGATACTTAAAATAGTAATACACTCCTTATTTCTGCAATTGAAAAAGAAGATACCTGTAAAGTACTTACAGAAGATAAAGTAAGTTGGAGTGACACACTGAAGTATTGTCAAGAGAGCACATGTAAAAAGTTATTTATAAGGCTTTGGTGAGGCCAGACCTAAAACATAAGAAGCTTACTTTCAGGGAATTTGCCAGTAAATCAGCAAAAATTCAGAAAGAAACTTAAAATAAAGGTAGAGTGAGAGCAATAGGGCAAAAGAACCACCTTGAAAAAGTTGTAGAAAAGCTTTAATGGTAGAGCTGCAGAGAAGAGTAAGAGCTCTAATAAAATTCATAGTTCAGTCAGGTACACTTATTTGTGCAGTCTATGAATATGGAAAAAGTACTCATCCTCACAGATTCTGAGATGTAATTACAGACAATGCAGAGCACACACCATCTACTTTTTGTCTCAGCTGACCTTAAAGAGAGATCACTCTGCATAATGCTTGGAAAATGTTTGAACTCGTATGTAGTCACAGCTGGTAAAAATTATTGGTATCTAAAGTAGTACTTCTACTTGTACAAGAAGTTATTGCAAGGCTTTTAGTTCTCTGGTGGTTTGGATTCCTTGGAGATTGCAGGAAGGCAGACTGGACACCATGAAGGCTGTTCAGCATCAAGGGATGGCCAGCCTGGAAGGGAGACTGTTCAGCTTTCTTACTTCCTTTTTTTTTTTTTTCCTCCTCTCAAAGCAGCCTTCTGTTTGTGTTTCTTCTGATATGATAACTTGGCCTTTACATTCATTTCACCGAGATATACATCCTTTCCTCACGATTCTGCTCAAAAATTAATTCTGGCCTGTGATCTCTGTCATGTTTGGGAGATAATTTGCATTTGATATTTTCTAGTGAACTTTACCATCCTGTCCCATAAGATTTTTATTTCTATGGAGTGCTGTGTTTTGAACAGCAGTGTGGTTGCTCTCAGCAGACTGCTTTTTCCTCTGTTGCAGCCAATCAGTTGTGAATATAAAAAGCTTTATATTCCAAATATGGACCACAGATGCTAACACATCTTTTTTAAAAACCAAATTTGTCTGCCTGCCTCAAATTATATACTGTGAATATACTGTTTTCTTCATATGGTCAGTTGATGAAAGACTCCACCAAAAAGCCACTGTTATGTCTGCTTGGAGTAATATTTCAGGACCAGACATACAACTTTCTCCTTTATTTGATCATGGATATAAATACGAGAAATTCGTAGTATCCAGCTAGCTTGTAGACAGGAAGGAAATGTTTGCATTCAAATGGATATCAAAAAAGCCAATTTGATCCTTAAGTAAAATAGTGATCCTAGGAGTGTACATGGAATTATCAACATTAAACAACTGTTTATAATCCATTCAAGTTTGTATCAAAATAGTATATAAACAGTTATTTCTCACAATCAGATGCAAGACAGAAAAGCATTAAACTATAGTGATATGTTTTAGGAGTCTGGAATGAAAGTTGTGTGCTTGTGTCTTTAGAATAATATATGATGTCCCTGATTTTCATTATTATGATAGTTTCTGTTACTGAGACTCATGACTGCCTTTTGATTTAAGAGCAGAGTTAATACACTGACTTTTTACAGAACCCTGATGGTTTGAAATCCAACTAACTACAACAAAAATCCACCTGTATTTTCCTCCTCATAATATTGATCCACCTGCAGTCAGAAGCTTGGATGCAATATAAACATGGTCATACCTGAACAGGGGCAGACTTATATGAGATCAGTGAGAAGAAAGGTCAATGTAGAATAAACGTCCTGAAAAAAGGCAGAGGGGCACAGTGCATCACAGAAACATATTGCTTATTTATCTCTAAGCTGTATTTTTCAGGAGATAACAGTCTTCTAGTTAGCATAGCAGAACATGGTTACATAAATGGAGGTTGTTTCTGTGCCTGATAAACTGTAAGTCACTTGAAAATCAACCCAAAGTCAGTCATCTGAGACAGGAAGATGCTGTCTGTGTGAAGATAACTGAGTATAAGTAGATCATTCAATGACAAAGGGAACACTTTATGACCAAGGATACTCTTTTATAAAGATGAAATGACTGACCCTGAGCTGCAAGACAATTCTTGCAGAGCCCAGCAATGATTCTGCTCACATGTGTAAGGGAGGAACTTCAGAGTAGCCTTCAAATAGAGAAACAAATTTTGTCCAATGGGAGAGTGTCGGAACCTTTACTCACGTGTTTTGTGTCGTAAACAAAGCATTGGCCTTTCTGTTCTAGACATGGGGTTATTAGGAAGGTGAACAGACCATGCCGTGGGAACATAGCAATCTCAAGGTCATGGTTCATTTGCCCTGCCACCTTTTTCAGTTATCCTGCTTACTTTGAATGACTAAAGAAAAACAGAGATCATGTGCAAATAATTAATTTTAAAATAATCCTGGAAGAAACATCTTAATGGCAAAGAATGCTATTCCTTGTTTATAATCACACCCCCCCCCCCCCCCCCAAGATAGATAGCCTGAGAGAGCCTGCAAAAAAATCAATTGCACTTCAAGAGTAAGAGAGGTAATCAAGGGTTAAGCTGCATAAATTTGTCTAGTGTTTAATAGATATGGCTTTAAATGGAAAGAGCCCTTAGCCAAAGCATGTAGTGCCTGGATTTCTGAAATCATTTGAAATCTAACCAAAACGCTGATGTTTGGGCCTAGCTCTGGTATTAAGGGAAAGTTAAGGAAACTTGACTGTTCAGTTGCGTAATGAGGGCAGGGTAGGAGATTATACAGTCTGATAAAAGTAAAAAACATTTTCCTTTTCAATTTATTTTTTTTAGTCAGCTTTAGGCAAATATTAGAATGTCAAGGAACATATTTCTAGTAGAGAAGTAACTAGAAGAGCCATAGTTTCAAGATCTTGGGAACATAGCTGCTAATACCAATTATAATGTGCCCAGGTGATGGAAGGCTAGAATCAGGCATTGGTTTCCTTCCTACTGTAAAGAGGGATATACTGCACTTATTTTGTGTAGAACTTATTATCCCTGCAGGATCACAATGCCAACCTGTTATGCTCAGAGGAGAAGCTCGTGCCAAAAGTGTGGGGGCAGCACAGGATTCAGCACAGGGCAGCAGCACCACAGATTTGTCACACATGGTGAGGGGCTGTTTGACACAGCCCAGGTAACTCACCTGGGCACAGCCTGGTCACCAGCACAGCACAGATGTGTCACAGCCGGTGAGGGACAGTGTGACACAGCCCAGGACACTCACCGGGCACAGCTCTGTCACCAGCACAGCACAGACGTGTCACAGCCGGTGAGGGACAGTGTGACACAGCCCAGGTAAAACCCACCAGGGCACAGCCTGGTCCTGGTCACCAGCGCTCCCTGCTGGGCACACCGCGGAATTGCTCCAACCACTCTTGGTGCACGTGATGTGAGTGTAAGTAAATTTTCTTCAGGTGTCCCGGAGGGTTGTATTGGGGTGATTTAGAGCGCTTTGTCCAGTATTCAGAGCCTATGGGTGTCAGGTGTTGCAGAGCAGGGGATTTCTTACCATTGAGAAGCCACGTGATGTGAGGCACAGGGACCCCTCCCACACAGCACTGCAGCACGAAGTCTTGTCCTTCACTCACAGTGCAGCCTTTCAAGACACTGGAAAAGCATGGAGCAACCTCTTCAACTTTAGGCCCTTTAAAACCAAAATGAAAACAGTTCCTTTAATCAGCTTTAGCACTTAGCGACTTTTTCTAGGTGTGCTTAGGTGACATGGCTGGGCTAAGCACGGTGATACGTTTTATTGAGGCATAGAAATGATTTTGAGCAGTGGACTGGTATAAAAAAGGGGTTTTTCTATCATCCACAAGGCAGGCACTGTCAGCCCTCAAGCTCTATTTTAGGTGGTGGTTTTCTGTGCCAGAATCCACCATTTGCAGCCAATCACTGTAAGCGTATGCAGTATATTACCAGAGAGCTCAGCACAAGGAACAGGAAAGATAATTCTTCTCTCCTCTTGTCTGTCTTCTCCCAGTTCCTTTCCCAGATCTCCCCTGGCTGGCAGTGAGAAACAGGGAGACTTAAGGATGCAGTTTATAGGTCTCTCACGAGACAGAAAGAGAATATCTTGGGTATTCTAGTTTAACTTCAGGTACAGCAAAATGCTGCATAAACATGATCATAGATACAGGACAAAACCTAAAACCAGGTGTAAACATTAGAACTGAGGACAAGAATTGCTAGAGGCCAACAAATTTTTCAACCAGACTTAGTAACACAGTGCCTTCAAGCTGAAAATAATTTGTCACTGGGACATGTGCTTGAATTAGCAAAATGCAATTCTCATTCCTTCCCTTTTCTTCTTATTAGCTTTACTGCACTGGATTGTTTTGTGCTTTAAAAACATTTCAATTTTTCAGTGTTCTATAGAAATGCTAAGCAACTTCAAAAGAATTAAATGCAGAACAACAAAATCTTTGACAACTTGAATTAAATACAAGCATCAATAGAAAACCCAAGAATAGGCCTCCCTTGGTACAAAACAATCATTAAGATGGTTTTAGCTATACAAACAACAAAAAATGATAAGTCAGAAGGGAAACTGATGCAAAAAGTGGCTTGCCAGCTGTCCCACACCACATTACTCACAGGGGTAGGAATCTGAATTAACCTGCATTGAGAAGTCAAATAAAAATCATGTGGTCACCACCCTCTGACAGTTTAAAAAAGCCCAGCCACAGTTTTCAAAGTGCAGATATGCTCACGAGAGCTACTCACTCCTGACAGTTAACAACCAGCTGGTGGAAGTCTGGCCTTTGGCATTGACAGCTGTACAGCTGTAAGACCCACTGTCCCTCAAACAGGCTTTCTTTAACCACAGGCAATGAATCCCATCTTCTTCATATATTTGAACATCTTCTCCAGCTTTAATAGGTCGACCTTCTTTGAACCACTGCATGTCTGGTTTTGGTTTCCCTGAAACTAGACAATCAAGCATTTGGATTTTTAGGAACAGGTATTCTCCTAAGTGTAATTCCATTATTTACTTTACTGTAAATTAGGTACAACTTGCACATACATAATTATAGAAACCTTAATGGACAATACACAGAACTATTGTAAAAGAAGACAGTTTGATGTCCCTGCTTTAGGTGGTGCTGTACGAACAGGCAGGAGGGCCTGTGAAAGCAACACTGATCGCTGTTTCTTGGATTACTCATTAAAGTCCATTAGGGATGTTCCACTGTAACTCCCTGCAGACACCTTGCCCTTGCAGATAATTATGACTTTGTGCTTTGGGTTCAATGCCAAATGAAAAGGCATTCACTGGCTTCAATAAAAACTGAGTAATCTTCTTTCTCTACAATAGGGACTACATTTCCTGCCTAACAGGATCATGGATTAGTTAAAGCTTGCAAAACGTTTGAGATGCTCTGACAGAAAACAATTCATGTTTTTAGTACTAATGTACCTGAAAAATAAACTATTCAAAAGGTGCCATAATCTTTAGAATTTTTTTGCCCCTACTTACTCTCTGAGCTTCTGCTATAAATTATCTTCTGTACTCATGGGGCAAGAACTATCAGGAAATGAAATAAATTACCATGGTTGTGTGTGTGTTTTTTTTTTTTTGGCCTCCAGAGACATAAAATCCAATTTCTCTCTCATTTGTGGGAACACTTTAAAGAGCAAATATAATTTAGAAAAAAAAAGCAGAAAAATGCTTCCAAATTATTTTCTACTAAAACTGGAATTGAAAAAAAAAAAAAAAAAGATAAGTGTTCCAAATCTACTCCCTATATTCAGCAAAACGCAGCTCTTGTTACTCTTCTGAGAGGGTTAAAACCTGGTCAAATTTTGTGGAGCAAACTCTAAATCTCCCTTTTAATTCTGACTTTATGATTACAGCTGTTTGGAAACACTCAGGTCAGGTTGACCAAATATGAGATGTAAAATTAGATGCCACAAGGGAAATGCAGTGACTGATTGTATTTCCTTATCCGATAATTTTTTTGGCTCAAGGGCAATCTAACTAATTACAGTTCTGGAAAGTGTACCATCCATTTACTCACTTGCAATTTCATACAGGAGGGCCTAAAACTACCTCCTAGAAACAGCAGCAATGGTTATATCTGGGGAAACCCCAGATGAGAGAGGAGATGGACACTGCAGTATGGGATGGTTTGAAAATTTCATTAAGAGAAGTATTGTGGAAATAGCATTGGATTCTGCATCTATTTCCAACAAGCTTTAGGAGGAGAACTTGCTGAGAAAGAGGAATTGCTTCCCCATTTCCACACACAGAAGGGGAACCTGACTAAACCCAGGGCCTCTGATAACTTTCATCCCTTTACCTTTGCTCTTGAATTTAACCTCCTGGCCTTCTGATGCTTCCAGGCTCTGTGGATGGCTCTCAAACCGAGGGAGAATTCCCAGAGGCTCCCTCTTCTCCTCCGTTATAGCCTTCTGGGCTCCAGATCTGTTTTCTGCTTCTCTACTCCTTGGACTGGCTTGCCTTGTCAGAGGTGGAGTTTGTTGAGCTGACATCAGGAGCTGCACAGCCCTTTTCCTCTCTTCACCCTGTCTCATGGAAGTGGCCTGGGGTTCTGCCTTTGGTTCTGGTTGCAGTTTGACAGCTTGTAGTGTGATGGTGCTTGAAGTTTTCTGCAAGACTGGAGGTCCCTTTTTGCCTTCTTTATGTTCTTGAGGAGACACTGCATTGGCTTCTTGGTACTGTCCCTGCTTACTTTCTTTGGCTTCTCTGGTGAAGTAAAAGGACTCTTTCTTTGCTGACACCCTGTCTTTGGATTCAACCACGAGTTCTGTGCTGCTGGATTTCAGCTCTTTAGCAATCCCATTGCTAGTTGACTGTTTGAATTCTGAATTTTCAACAGTTTTAACAGCAAGTGTGGTTGGTTTTGATGGCATGCTGAAGGAAAATGAGAAGTTTACAGATATATGACACTGCGTAAAGACTAATTATTATCAGCACTGATATAAATGTTCAAGCCCTTAGCAAGAAGGTGAAATGATTAGCCTTTAGATTCTTTCACATAGATGAGCATGGATAAAAGAAGTGGAGTGAAAAGCTTCATAAAATGCAGTCAGGGCTCAGACACTGTGTCAGCTGAGGAATTTCTGGATACAGATCCACTGCTCAAGTTCTAACAGGTTTTGTGAGTCAGACACTAAACTTTCACACACTGCTTTAGATAGGGAGCAATTACACAAGACCCTGAATGACCATGATGTAACACTACTTCATGCTTTCATAAATTAAGGTCAAGTATAATTATAGCTCAAATATCACATAAAATAGTTCCCTCAAGGGAAATGAAAATGTAAATTGTGCAGCAAAGTTACTATTTCTAATTATGGTAATTCAAGTGATTTTAAAAGAGGACTGATAGGAAACGTGACTAAAGCCTAGAGGAGGGAGAGGGGGTTTTGGCAAATTAAAAAAAAAAAAAATTGGGTGGACATAGCAATGTCAGCTATGGATTTATTAGGTTGAGTTTCTTAGAACTGTGATGGATCGTCTCAGTACTTTGGGGACACAGCAGTGGACGACTAATTGGAGTCTTTAATCTAAGCTTCCTTCATTGAAGTTGATTGCCCTGACCACTAAGTTATTACCTGTAGAGCTCTGTGTCTGTGTCTCACATTTCTAAAGTATTATTCCAAGGCAGAATTGGAACATTTCACTTTGAAATAAGGGAAGAAATTTCTACTGCAGCTCTGGCTTGCTATACTCAGTGCCATTGACTTATTCTTTTAGGGAGACTTGGGATATTTATTGTGGTATTTCTTCAGCCAGAGTTAAATGTACTAGAGATTTGCAGTTACAACTGTAAGATTTTTACATTTTACAAAATATCTCTTTTTTGTGTGTGTGTGTGTGAATAAATCACGGAGGATGCAGAACTATTCTGGAGAATGCAATACATGAGGAGTTCTGGCTGTAGAGCTGCACAGTTTCGTTTACACTACACTTACTTTCAAGTATGTTCCTAAAAATCACACAGATCTGAAAAACAGGGTAGCCCAGCATTTTCAGTTCCACTTTGCAGCAGCCATGGAGTTAGGACAACATGAACATGCCATTTTAAAATCTCATTCAGGGCAGGTAAGGACAGATTAAGCATCCTGAAGACTGTAAAGCAACTGGCCTTCGTGAAAGTGTCTTACACAGACAGCTTAGAGCATTTAATTCCTGCATTTTCTATTTATGAAGAAAAGTAATTTTACAAAATATTTTTTAAAAATATTATAATAATTTAACTTTAAAAATCTTGATGAAGCCTAAAATACCATTTTTTTTCTTGCTACTTCACTCACACTTTTGTACGTATTTTTGGACAACAGCACAGACCATGGCCATACTACATTTTGTTTATGACAGCAAAGAACAGCCAGCTCAGTACTGACAAGATTCACTCACGTTTTTGACTTCAAAAAGGAAATTTGACCCTCTGGTACAGCATATAATTTCTATTCACAGGCTTGGGTTTTTTTTCATATTATATAACTATTTGACTAGATGGAAGCAGTGAGTATAAAACCATCTGAATTTTGCTTTCCTGGACCAGACCAGAACTCTGTACTTCATAATGTTGCCACCAGTTCCACCAACTATTTCATAGGAGTCTACCAGGACAGCTGAATTTGGCAGTAAAAAAGAATCTCATTCCAAGTAAACATTTCCTAACTTCCAAATACAGACTGATCCAAAAACGTTTATCACTTTGTGAGGAAACCTCATCCAATAAATGTCAAAATTAATGCACTGCAATTAAATATTCTGAGAAAGTACTGCATAAAAACATACCATGGTGGCTGAGCGTATGTGTCAGTCTTATCTGGACCTTAAACAGAAAAGAAGAAACAGGTAACTTATACATATAATACTGTACATAATTCCATACATTTGAAAGATTTTAAGCAAAGAATATACTTAAGAACCTTCATTTTTAATCCAATGAAATCATGATTGACTGTCACCACACTGAAATTGGTATGGACCACAGCAAGCTGCTCAGCTGAAACACAAAGAGGTCTTGGTCCATATTGAGACATTTCTGGGTCATGTTCTCAAGTCACTTGAGAACTGAAGGTTTTGTGAGCCTCAAAAGCTCTGTGTTGGGAGAGAGAAGTAAGGAAGAGATTCCAACTGGGAGGCAGCTCATCAAATCTTATGATAACTCCATAGAGATTGCAGAAGTGGAGAAAGACAAATCATCAATCAGTGCTACCCCTGAGCATGCTTTCAGTGAAATTGCAGCTGTCCTCTGGCTAAAACACAAAACCAAACTAACAGTAGGAAAACCTCCCAAAACATGGGCCTACCTGTGAACATTCACCAACTCATTTGCTGTGTAGCAAGTATTATCATGTTTAACATGAATAACACAAAAGCTAATGCATCACATTTTTTCACTTTGAAACACCACCAGGAAATCTGGGAGCATGGCTGAGCTATACTGATTTGCCAAGGTGCCTCATCAGCTGCACTGATAAAACTGAGCACATATTTGCCCACAGTCAGTCTCTCAGTATTTAATCCTCCAGGCATTTTCCCAAACCTTGACGGTATTTGTTTCTCTTGGGGGTAGCATGAGTTAATAAATAGTTGTGAGGAGAGAAGTACCATTCCAGGTCAAATACAAACCACATCTCTCCATTTCCCCCTCATCAGCACTTCAGGATGAAACTTGTTTTCTCCTGGTCAGATCAAAGTTGCACCTACGCTGTTGTCTACAAACTACAGTAGAAAAACATGTAATAATTAATTTGCAAAATAATGAATTTTTCAAGTCATCAATAAGCACTCCATAAAAATGCTTTCAGAGTCTCTACCTCCGGGAAAAGACACAATCATATGGTGGATGATACCCTGATCTACACTGTGTTTTGCAAGCAAAAATCCACATCTAAATGCTTGGACCTGCCATACCATTCAGAGTGACCAAAAGAATCTATTTACACACAAACAAAAGTTGCAGTGGGAAAGGGAAATAACCCATTGACCTCACTTCAATAAACCTGTCAATAAACAGTAACAGAAATATAAAAAATAAAGCTGAAAACAGATTGGATAAATGTAGAAGAGGAAGCTGAATAACTACTGGTTGCAAACAAGACAATAACATGCAACCCTGTCAATTAAAAAACTATTTTCCTCCTCCCCCTCTACCTTCCTCTCTGTGAACCTGGGAAAAAATGTAGCTATTGCAGTAAAAATATCTCTGTGTGAGATTGCATGGATTTGAAAGAAAATGTAGTAATTCTGAGCTTCTTGACTGTCTGTTAGCATCTTGCAGCAACCCTGACGACCTGATTTAATTGATAATGAAAGAATTAGGTATTATATATTGTGGTTAGGTAAGTGGAATCATCCAATTAGTCAAGGACGTTGCAAAAGAGTGCCCTTTTTACTGACCTGTACTAATCCAAGAAAGAATGCCCACATTATTCAGAGATGTGGTCAGCATCTGAAGCAAACATATACCACAACTGACTTTGTGACCCCAGTTCCGCATCATCTCTCAAGGCAGATGTACCCATTACAGAACAGAAAGCTCACCACTTCAGGGGGAGCAATTAAGAATAGAGTTTCATGTTTAGAAAAAGACTTATTGAAAAAACCCAGCCTTTTCTATAAAACCTCCATTGAATAGGCAAACTGTAGAAGCTTCTTCTACAATGCCTTCATCAGATTGGAACCTACAGATAAAAAGCACAGCTTTAAGTTATATAAAGGTTCTGAGCACATATTGTGGTTCTGAGCATCCCAAATGTTAATCCCCTTGTTATTTATACTACTGAAACCTTACAGAGTGCCAGCATTGATGTGAACCTAAAAATCTCGCAACAAAAAATTACCCCACTGATCTTATGACTGCAGCTGAAGCCAGCAGCTGTTGATTGGATTATTTAATTGCGTCCAGTGACTGCTTACCCACAGCCTGAAGAAATTCTCTTTAATGTGGTTGCTGAAGGCTGTATTTTGAGGCCATTGCAAAGGGCACCCTGAGAAGTATCAAACTGCAAAACGAACTGTATATGATGAAGCATATATAGAATAGAACATCCTAAACTATTTATGCAAAGACATTTGTTTCCTTTAGAAGCAGTGAAATAGGTGGGGTCGAGAGCTGAAAAGCCTAAATTTTAATCTCATTAAACTGTTCTTTATGGTTTAGAGTTATGATTCTTTACTTTACTCCCTAGTTCTACAAACATAGAACAATTTTTTTTCCCCAAAGAGAGTTGGTATAAATGTGCATCTGGTGCTAGTATTCAAGAAGTACAAAATTAATTATTGATTACAATGACAAGTCAAAGGCTTCCATTTGCTGAAAAGAAAATCTGTATTCAAAACACATAAAAGTCCAAAACACAGTAAAAGTGAAAACTTGGTTTTAAAGAAAGTTGTTACAAAGCACTTTCAATAGCCTTTTTTTCCACTGAACCAACGCCAGTGTTTACAGCTGCAGCACATTCCAGGCTACCACAGTATCATTTAAGGAAGACAGAAAGAGGAAGACAACGGGAAAAAATGAATGTTTCTTGTGGATATGCTGAGAACACAACCAGAAATATTTTAAAGGAAGGTCTGTGGTTCACTTTTGTCTCTCCTGCAAACTCTTTGCTGTACCTTGCACGGTGAGCTCTGCAGACACAGATGCCTTCCCAGCACTGTTTACCACTGTGCACGTGTAAATTCCTGAATCAGCAAGCTGAACATTTTGGATTTCCAGGAACTGGATGCCTGTTTTCTCATACATGTTGAAACGCTCATTTTGCTGCAACTGAGTATCACCCTGCAAATGTCATAAGACACCATGAGACAGACAGCTATTGTTAAGAGAAGGAGAGCAAAAATTTGTTTGGTAAAACATCAGGTCAAAATGCCTTTCTCCTACCTTTTAGCCGAATTCCGTCTATGAATAATACTCATATGGTATAAACAAAAAACTGTGTCCAAAATTCTGTAATTCATGTCTGCAGGAGACTGTTTTTTCTTTCTCTTTTGTCATCCACTTATCTCAGTTTAGTTTTGGCTTTTCATTATTTATTATACCCATATTCCTAGAAAAAATTCTTTTCACTGTATGTGGGCTCAAACCAGTTTTCTCTTCATGCTTGTTCCAGGAAATCAAATATCTTTTAATAAAAAAATCAAATGCTTGTAAGTAAAAGCTTCCAAGTTGGAGAGTAATTCTCTATCCCTCAATAGCTCTTTTAAACTGTATCACTTCAGAAAGTGCAAAAAGATTCTGCATAAGAGGACCTCATCCATGGCCAGGTGGAGGTGGCAGAAAGTTCTAGGTATACTAAGAGATGCATTGCTGCAACACAGCTCCTCTGCAGTCCCACACCAGAGTTATATCCAAAGATATGGCTTTGAGATAGGAATAAATGAATGTAGTTCTATGCTTTCTGTTATACAGAGCAGGTGATCAGAATGATAATTTTTCCCTTTACATTCTACAAAATAATTGACCAATATCTCATTTGTGAGCAAATAAGTGGTTCTGCTTCAGCACCAGTCATTAAGGACAAGTGCCTTGCTATCAGGCACCACAGATTCTCCCATCCTAAGTTTAGGAGAGGAAAGCAAACAAATCTACAATTTGTAGGGCTTTGGTCAGTAAATATTTGGGGAACATTACACTGTTTACAAACACTGTAATTCTTGAATTCTATCAACCTGCTGCTATCTGGGTGCTGTCGGTCCTAAAGGAATTAAAAACTAGTTCACATCAGGAAGGTTAGTGATGATACAGAAGCTTCTGTTCTTTGCAAGTTAATAAGTAAGAAAGCTGGAAAGAAAACAATAAGAAGAGTAAGACATTTACACAAAGGCTTATTCATCAGTTCTGAAAAGCGTCATTTTAACTGTTAATAAAGCTTCCATGCTGTAAGGAAGGCGGTCATGTGGTCCAGCAGCCATGTAATTTCATTTCCAAGAGTGTCTGAGGCAGAGCTGAAACACCCACCACTCAGCAGGACCCTGCAGCGCTGTCCTGACATGACCAGTTGTAGGCCTGAGGTTGTTCACAGGTAGCCAAAGCACATGCATGAGTACCAGTTAATCCATGCCTTATGAACAGGGATGCAAGGACAGAATTCACAATAACGACCTTCCAATAAAGCTCTGATAAAGAGCAACTACACATTTGCATTTTAAAGGCATATGGATTACAGAAAAAACTTCACGGTGTTTAAAACAGACACTAAAATAATATTACAAAAGTGTGAAGAAAACCAGTTTAACCAAAAGCAATGGATTGAGGGTAAGTTCAAAGGAGTGGACTGGGTGTCTGCAGGCCAGCAATGGTATCAGTACTGAACCTCTAAACAACACAACTCTGGTATTTTACAGAAAAATATATGCAGACCTGCAAGTGTTAAAATATGTTTTTTAGGGACATCAATATGAACAGAACATGTGGGGCTGCTAATAACAAGAACTTTACATACTTCTCCTTTGAATAAGAGAATGAAAGCCAGATTATAGCATTAACACATTATAGAACCTGGCAGTCAATACCAAAATGTAAAATATAACCTCCAGCAAAAAATGTATGAAGAAGTACCAAAGTGTAAATCCAAACTGCTGGACTGGTAGTCCCTGCTTCCTGCTTACCACACAGCCCTGAACAAAGAGAACTGAATAACAAATCCTGTCTTGCATGGAGATTCATGGCTGGAAAACCTGAATGAGTCTGGTGGGACTGGAAGCAGACTGTTGTGGAGCAGCTGCATTGCAGACTGTCCTGAGAGCCAGCAGGTCCCAGGGAACTGACAGCAGCTGGAAGGAGCAGCAGACTCCAGATGGAGCCGCCAACTCAAGGAGATGTTGGTGAGTGCTTCCACAGCAAGAGGCTGCTTGTTTTCAGATATGTGCCCTGGCATTCTTGTATTACAGACAAGGATAAGTCTAGAATAAAGCAGATGATGACTTGGAAGCATTTCCCTGTTCTATGAGCAATTTTCTGGTTTTTGTTTGTTTGTTTGGTTTTTTTAATGGTTTCTTCCCCTCCTCCTCCCCTCATCCACCAAAAATCTTAAGACGCCAGGAGAAAATCTAGATCTTCTTTGGTGCTTTCAGATGATTTTTTTGGTACAAATATTTTCAACAATGAGACAGATGAAGGAGAATTTTATACTGAGAAAGAACACTATTATCTTTTGTGAGTTTATTCAGCATAAAAAAAATGAGGAAAAATACAGCTCTCCTTGTATGTAAATTCTCAACAGGAATATTTTGAGTGTCAAGTGCATTTCATTTTCAAGTCACAAAATTTCAAAAGAGAAAGAAAACATGAATTTTTGGGGAAATCATACCTTAAACCAAGTTACTTGAGGCTGAGGTCGTCCTGTTATTTTACACGAGAATTTGCCTGTTTGGCCTTCACGCACAACAACTCTGTTGGGTTTTGTAGCAAACTTAGGTGGACTTTCTCCCCAGATGCTTGGCCTCTGCTCCACAGATGGAACAGCAAGTCTTCCCCTGGAAAGGCAATTTACATTCTGGTCTTACAGAAGAACTGGAAGCTGTTGTGGTTAGAGCACACGTCAGGCAGCTTTCAGGCCAGCGGTCTGCCAACAAGGGTATATAATTGGTGGCAACCAAGACTGTAGTTACTCCATATTTTTTCTGGCCAATGGAAGAAATGGAAATGCTGGTAATTACTGCTCTTGACTCCTCATGCAACTAAATAATGTTATGCTAGGTACTGTAATCTATCATACACATAACAGATCTTGGGGACATTTTCAGTTCCTTATAAGCAGAGCTGGGCAAACCAAATGATAGGAAACACTGTATGCATTTAGTTTTTCCCATTTTCTGTTTCTTAGTTGCCTCCTAAAAGATTATTTGTGCATACTTGTTCACTGTTTTTTATCATATAATTTGTTTTGCTATTGAGTGCAATGACATAGTAATTAATTTCTGATTTATGAATCAGCACCTTGTTTTTGCAACGCTTCTGACATGTCCTGGTAAATATTTTTGGTTTGGGGAAGAATTTTGTTTGTAATCTCATTGCTGCAATGTTTGCAAAGCAAACATGAAGAAGGCACAAAACCAAAGTATACCCATCTCGGGTGAATGACTGTTAAGCGTAAATGCCCAACTCTACTTACATGGCTGGCACAGCTGGGAAATGACATGTGGAATGAAACTAGAGTGGCATCAGTGACTGCAGTCCAAAACCGTAAACAGTTACACAACCATAAAACATCAAGCAATATTATACGATGAAAAAATAAAAAAGATGCAACATCAGGTCTGCTAATGTCAATGGGAACACACTCACTCTGCTCTGAAGCCTTGGTACAACAAAGACACATTAGCAGATGGCAGATGGTGATTTCTTTTCTTTTTTTTTTTTTCCTTATGTTTAATTGCAAGCAAACTGAACCATTTTCAAGGCCTTTGCTTCCAGATGGCCCTTTGCCACATGCAAGTAAGATGTGTCAATACCTCACCCTTCCTACCAGGTGTCAGATACTAACAGAGACCTCATCGCCTCAGTCCAAGGTGCTGCCAAGACCTGATGGTTGCCATAGAGGCAGCTTGAGGTGTCTAAGTAAGAGATGATACCATAATGAAAGGGTTTACATGGACAACAGGACCAGCAAAAAGTACTGAGAGAGAAGGATGACTGTAATATGCTAAAATGAAAATCACTTTATCATATAATTGAATATCTGATAGCTTTTAATGTCATCTTCCTCATGGTACCACTAAAGAAGAACACAAATGTGTATTAAAGAAGTCTTTTAGTGACCATCTTTAGGGGGTTTTAGGTTCCTATAGTTATATATCTGTGCACATATACTAACTCATTAAAAGAAAATCACCTACTAGCTGGCCTGCAGCATTCTGGCTGGTTGATAAACATGCACAAATGGATATGTATATTTTTTTCTTTTCCCCTTTCCCCATTTATGTAAGGCAGAGGAGGGTGCAATATTGCAGGTATCAGCAGGATGTTCTGTTTTCAGCCAGATTAATTCCTCAGTCAGCATGTGGGAGCACTAGCTGTATCCTCACAGTCTCAACCATTTTGCTAACCCTGCAGCTCTCATGGTAGCTATTCTGCTTGGGATAAATGGAGATTTTTAGAAAGAGTAATTTTACTTGTTTTCCTACCAAAATATATTAAAGTGTCTGGTAAACAATATCAAAGCCATTGGACTTCTTACCCAGGAGTTTTGGCACTGGATGGCAGGCTGTATTTCATCAAGGAGCTTCCTGCAACATAGGATAGAAAAACGGGAAGTCAGAAGCTTTGTCAAGACCACTGGGAATTACAGACACTAAGACTGTGTAAAATATGCATTTCTAGAGGTTTCAAACATAAAGGAGAAATGCAACACTTGGAGTGTAAGGTTATGTCATTTGTAGTCTCAAAGTTAGGCTCTCCAATTCCAAAAACAAGCTTTAGCACAGTTACTGTCTACTTAGTAGTAACAACACTGCAGAGTATTAATGCAAAAATATTTTTAAACAAGTGAATGAAACACTGTGTCTAATTTCTACAGTGCAGCACTAATTCGAATTAAGATAGCAAAAGGTTTTGGGACTGTGAAAGAGGTCCTACTTTACTTGTTTGGGTTTTCAGCCCCATGTTAGGCCAGATCACCTCTCCTGTAAAGAAAACAAAGCTTCTCCCTTGCTGCTGGTGCGCAGGAGGGAGATCCCTGCGCAGCCGTGTAATCCCAGCGCCACCTGGTGCACGCAGCTCCCGGGAAGCTTTGGGACCGACGTGGGAGAGACCCAGAGCCCCAGCATCAAACAAACAAGTCTGATGGCTGTGAAAAAAATGCTTGTTCTAGAGCCTTATAAGAACCCACATCACTGTCAGACAGGACAACCATGCAGATGGAAAGAGCAGATCGTGTTTCAGTAGCATTTGTCAAGTAACAGTCGGCCCCACATAGGTATCTTTGCTGAGAAGAGAAAAAAATCTGTGCTTTGCTATCTTGATGCATAGAGGGATTTTTAGAATAAGGACCATATAATTCTCAAACTCTGAGAAATTTGGTCACTGGATACTGCCTTGAAGTTTTTTTTAAGCTGCATCAAAGCCCAGGTCAGAAAAACTGATATAAAAACAGCTTTAAAAAAAATCTTCAACCTCCATGTAAATTATCACTCATAAAGTTGTCATGGCTTAAAACTAGGGGCATAAAAATTGCATGATTTTTACAACAGTAGGCATTAATAATCATGCCATATTTCAGTATGAACTCTGAGGAAATCTGTTGGAGATTTTGACTGTGAATAAACCTAAATGCTGATTGTTTCAGGACTGCTTCAGATTTTTTTCTTTGCTTCAAGAATTCAACACAAAGTTGTGACCAGAGAGGTTGTGACATTCAACAGATCTCTGACATGACCAAATTGCAGTACAATTGATTTCAATCCTTCCCTGGCTTTGTGTCACTCTTTAAATTTTACATTTGGCAGTTTGCAACTATCTAATATGCAGATGTTCTCTTAAAAATTCCTGGGTTTGATCTTGGCTGTTTCCCGTGTGACATTAAGCATGCCATTACAACCAGACATGCAGCTTAGCAAATGGCAGCATGCTTGGAGAATTCCAGAAACCCACTGACTCAGTGTGCCTATCTGTGAAGCAACCAAGATGGCCACAGTTTTTACTGCCTGAGAGAAAATGTTAAGCTTCCAGGCCTTTGTTTCTGCCCTGAGTGGTGACTTCCATGAAAATTACAGTTTATAGCAAAATCTGTAAAGCTAGGACTTGTGTTAGCTGGGCATCATCATATACACCTGAAACTGAACACACACTTTATCCAGCAGTAGACATTTAGTTCCCTGAAAAATGCCTTAAACTGTGAAGTTTCTCTTGCCCCAATAAGAAAACACAAGTTGTGATTTTAACTAGACAGTTTAACTCAGCTTATTCCTTTAATTAAACTCTATAATCATCACTGCAGTAATGTAAGTATCCTCTTACCTTCCACTGTCAGTTCCACAGTCACTTGACGAACCCCACCATCATTTGCAGCCTCACAGGTGTATTTCCCACCATCACCTTCCTGCACACCTTTGATCACCAAGCTGAACACCCCCCGAATGCTGCGGTCCACAACATAATGGTCTCCCTCTGGGACAGGATGCCCATTTCTGTACCATGTGATCTGGGGCTCAGGGTATCCTCTGACCTGGAAAGATGTGAGAGAGATGGGGAAAGAAGGTAAACTTAACAGATGATGACATCAGGAAGAAATGTCGGACATTTAGCAATGCAGTGGAAAGTTCTTGACACGGGAGCTGTTAAACACATATTCTCTGCAAGCCAAATGGCAGAACATAGTGAAATGAAAAAACTCTTGGATAAGTCAAACTTAAAATCATAAGACTAGTCAGGCAGATAGATACCTATGCAGAAAATCTTCCCACTTCTATGGTTTCTCCACAGAAACATAGTGACAGTGCCGATGAAGAATCCTTACCCTGGGTCCTCACTGTTCAGAAACTGAAGGGCAATAGTGCTACTACACCTCTAAGTATGCAAGACTACAAGGTAGCCAGACCAAAAATTTCTAGCATGATTGCCAAGGACTGGGCTTATAATGGAAATGTAATGAGATATAGTGGCTCCTGACAATATACAGGCAAGAAATGCAGACACATATCAAATTTTGCCTTGATCTTTAAAAGCAGAAGATAAGGAGCTGCAACTTACAAAAGCGTCATTAAGGGTCATTCTCATATTATGGAGGGAGGGAGACTATAAGCACCTACACATATTCACACAAAAACACTGCTCAACTTAAACAGCTTTGTGGTCTACCCAAAAGAAGAATTTTCAAAAAAATGAACCAGTCCTGTGCTCATTAAATAACAACGATATTAATATATCCCTTCCTGCTATGGCATTAATGATATCTTCAGATTTGCAGACAGATCCTCAGTTGGTATAACTGAGAACTGAGTTACTGATTTCAACTGAGCTGTTGCAACTCGATGAGGATCTGTGTGTTTCTTTTGCAAAAAAAAAAAAAGGAAAGGGAAAAGCAGACATACACCAGTTTCCACCAACAAAATGACTACTCAGGCAAAGGTTCCTCCTCTGCTTTATGAGAGATCCTATCCCCACCGAGGGTCGCTTTACTATGTGTTAATTGTAAGTTTCTCCAGTCATCATAACAACTCCTGACTGCAGAACTTCTCTCCTAACCCCCACTCTGATATGTTCACTCCCCATCTTCCAGCTCTTTGATCCTTTGCCTACATGTCATGAAGTAACTGAGTGGATCAAGATGAGCTGGGATGAGTAATAGTTGTGTCTGTGTTTGCTCACTGGGAAAGAAGTAGTGTTGCATTCTGAACTACATTATCAAATTTTGGCAACTGAACAGGAAGTCCCTTCAACCTCCAGGTGGGCAAAATATTGATGATCTGTCTTGATTTGAAGAAGGCTTGGTTGTGGCTTGGGCGAATTCCTCCCAGCATTCTCCTCTCAGTTTCCAATCCTGGTTTCAGCTCTGCTTTCTCTGACTGCACAGCACTTACTTTCCAAATTAAAATCTCTAACCAACCAACCTTACCCATTCCTAGGTTCTCTTCTTTCAAAACCTTTCATTTTTAATCCAGCCCCACCTCACTCCAGCTGGGTTTCTCATCTGCTGGAGCTTAACCTACAGCTGTCAGAAATTTTTCTCTTTCCTTTAATTCTCTAGGTATCAGTTCAGAGAAATTAATTTTGCCAGTGATGTGATGACTTCTTCTTCCTGACACTACTTACTCAATATAAAGGACATTAATGTTTGCCAAGAGCATGAATATGCTGAATAAGCTGAAGAAACTTTCCACTTTGGTACAAACTTATCCAGTTCTTTCTGAGTTTATCTTTACCTAAGCAAGAGCCATGTTCCATGAAGAATAAATTGTGGGATCCTGCACATTGAGAGCTGATTCCTGTTTAAAAAAAACCCACAGCATCTTTCTAAAGCCATTTTGTGGCCATGCCTTTTCTTTTCTGTGCTTTCTGTAAAACAACAGCTCCCACTCAACCCGGAATTCTAACCTTTCTCCAGCAAATTGGTTTAGTGCTTACTCAGAGCACAGGCTCCAAGGAATATCTTTCTCAGCACAATTCATTTTCAGGAAAAGGGAGTTGTGAAGCATCAATATGAGATTGTTACAGTACTGTAACTCCTGTTAGTTGATAATGTGCTCATTGGCACAGAAAGTGACTTGTACCAAATAACTGCTTCTTACTATTAGCTTGTCAATGCCCTTGTATTCATCTTTTCATTCTAGATTAAGAAACCAACAGAGAGATTAAATGATTTACCCAAAGAGTTACTACCTCTCATTTTTACTTCACTAAATATTAAGATTTCCTTGAAATATTTGAGGCAAAATGGCTTTCAAACTGTTATATCAAGAAATACAGTAAAATGACAGAGTAGCACTTGAATGATGTGAAGGCAGAACCACCTTTTCAGTGCATTACATCACAACCCCTTCACTAAAATCAGTCTAACCACATCTGTTTACAGCTGCTGAGATTCTGGCCTGTGAATGCAAGTCATCAATTACACATCACTTAATACATTTACTGGTTTTTTCCAGTTCACAGTAATTCTTTCTGGTGTTTTCGTTGTATTGTTCAACCCAGCTTCAAAGCTCCCAAATATTAACATTCCATCAGTTATCCCAGGGAACAACTGGGGTCGAAGCAATGGGAAATACCTTTCTTCCTTTTCCTTTTTGTTTTATAATATTCTTAAGTCCCTCTTGGACCACACAAGGCCATTTTTAGCTGACCCCTGAAGCTCTGATATACCATTATACATGTCCTTCCAGTATCACATGACTGAGGCTACAGTAAGTATTTTTCCATTTCTTCTGTGTGTGTTTATTTTATGCTCGCTATGTCTGTGTTATTTTGTTCATCCACACCTCTACACTGAGGAAATGCCACACCGAAAATTACAAACACAGGCAATCAGCATGCCATTTCCTTCCAAACGTTTGAGTCATTCTCTTCCCAAACTCTGATTTTTTTGCTTTCATTTTTTGTCAAAAATGAAATGATGGGAAAGCAGAAGTTTACAGAATTGCTCTGTTGCAAGGATTTATTTCAGGTTTGGGTTTGGAATGTGTTTCAAACTGAGCCAGACCTCTCTGAAATACATAGTCTTGCCATAAAAGTGTCAGGGACCCTTAAACAAATCACTGGTTACTGGGTTTTGATCCTAATGGATCAATTCCAGAACTGCAGCAGGTTTTATATTCCTCCCAACCTTTCCAGAGCTCACTAAAAACATCTGCCTTGCATAAATCCACAGCAAACAGAAATTTATCTGCTTATTTAATGCCCAGCAGCAGAAGGCTATAACCTTTATTTACAGCTTGGCCTGTGTGAGTATTGCCAGTTCCATTGAGGCTACAGCTTCTCTTTACCTGTTCTACAACAATAACAAGTGGAAAATTGACAGCAAGCAGCAAATAGCCATTGTATCAGCACAAACATGAGTTTTGAGTTTTTATCTGGATGCATCAATTGCTTAAAGTGTTCCTGGGAAAGTCCGCTAAGGTAAAAGAGGCCTTCTGCTCTGGGCATCAACACAGCAAGGGGAAAGAGCTGAGAGAGAACCTGTTGTGTGTGAAACTCCCAGAGTTAGGATTGTTTTGCATGTGGGTCTGAGGGAATGCTATTGAAGAGGGACAGCACTAGGTTCCCAAAGAAAAGAAATAAGGGGTCAAAAATAGAACAAATCAATGGAAGCCGTACACTAAAGGATAGAATTATTAAAAAATGTGCCACTACAAACTATTCCCCCCATCACAAAGCAAAAGGCATTCAGTGAACACCAATGGCAAATATATTCAGTGATCCTTTTGCTTGTTCAAAAGGACAGGAAAGATTTTTTAAAATTTAGCCTATATCTATGTCCATAAAAGAGCTGTTTATACACTAATTTCAAAGAATCATAGGTTTGCCTACTTAAACACATCACTGGCTCCAGTGAGGTCAACAATGAACATAAACCCACAGGATCCAAAAGAGTCAGCAGTAAGTGACAATAAACCAAAGTGTAAGTGAAACTGTGAAACACTGATGGGCTGTGAACCATTATTGAGTATTTTTCACTTTGACAGTAACACCTAAAGACTATTAGAAATGATGGCAAACATTAACATGACATATTCAAGCACTATAATCATTATACTGGCTGAGGTGTTCAGTGCGTGATGTTAAGGACTAGATAAATGTTCCATTTTGCTGCTTAAGGTCATATTTAACACACAAGCAATGAGATCAGGAAGAAAACAGCTATCAAAAGGATTTATTTCTTGCAAAATCTCCTCAAATTGCATCATATATAGACAGGCACACCACAAATTGTACTAAGACTGGCAAAGTTACAACTGTTAAGAAGTTGCTATTCAAAATAACTCCCCTCCTAGAGATGATTTCATATGCTGCAATATGAATTCACTAATGATTAAAATTCCTCAGAAGAGACAATCCTTCTCCCATGAAATCAGAATTTTGAGACATCCAGATTTTGTCAGCACACAGCGTTCAGTTGTGCTGCTATTTCTGTAGACTACCTTTGCCTTAATTCCACAAAGTCCAGAATTAAGACCTATGTGTGTGTTGTATTCAATCAATTCAGTAAAAGAATCAGTTGTATTTGTGTGGTTCAATCCATCTGAAGAAACTTGATTTTGAATTTACATTTGAAAGACAGAAATATTATCTATTCACATGTTATTCAAAATGAAGATTTCAACCTAATTTTCATACCTTGCTGCTTTTTGAGGAAGATGGTCCCCTTTGTTGGCTCTTAAAGAATAACAGGGTAGTATTTGAGGACACGGTTTAGTGGTGAACATGTGGGGTGAGAGGTTGGTGGTTTGACTTGATGATCTTAGAGTCCAACCTTAATGATTCTATGATTCTATGATGTAACACTCCAAAATAAGCAGGTTTTGTGCTCCTGCAGCTAAGTGACACTGCTTTTTGACACCTGTTTCTCAGTGAGAAGAACTTGGAACTGCCCATTTATATTTGAGACAGACAAATACAATATAAACTTCTTACAGTAAATGTGTACATGTACACAAATAAAGCATTTTGCAAATATAGACTTTTCCACTTGTCTTGAGACTTTAAAGGATATGCAGACCTTGAGGCTACCACGAGTGATGCTCTTAGCCTGTATCTCAATCATTGCAACACAAAGAAATAATTTCTTTAAAATTGTTGGTACTGTAGTTAGCATATTTATAGTTAGACTAGCATCTGGAAGTTGTAAAGCAACACAAAAACAAGGTTTGGATGACCTGGGTAACAAGTCATATATGAAGAAAAGCAGTAATGAGAAATGTTTTCTAATGCATAAAAATACCTGCAAAGCAGAAGAGAATAAACTATTTCCCACATCACAGTGGACAGGGCAAGCACTAAAATTTCAAGAGAAATTGGTCAATGGGTTGCTAGATGATGTCTGACAGCAGTGACCTCTTCTAAAGGAACAGCAGGTGTTTACCTATGTGGCTGCCTGCCTATCTTAACATTAAGGAATGTCAGAAACTGAGGGAAATTTGAGGCGGCTTTGTAGCCTATTCTCTGTTCCATGCCCATCTTTGACCAGAAACCATCAGTTTCTGGGAACTACACATCAGAAAAGGCCACAGAGAACAGAAGCTGCAAGGGGATAAAATGAGCATAGCTTCACTTAGGGTTGTCAGATGTTACCACTGAGCTCCCAAGTGTTTGCTGTGGGCAGATGATTAGAAGTCACACCAGAACGACACGTCAAGAGATGTGAAAAACCACTCAGAGTATGTGCCAAACTTTGACCTTTATTCTGCTGCCTGTGAACTTGGCATAGCAAATACTCATTACTACAAGGGAGTAAACTACTTGCACTTTTTGCAAAACTTGGAGTAATGAGCTCATCTGAAGGTCATACAGTTGAAGGCTCTCATGCCAAGAGACTCAATCCAAACAGTAACAGCTGTCCTGTGGATGGGGCTCATCCTAGGTTGTACAAAAAAAGAGGTGTTTCCCATAGTCATCAGACTCTATCCACTGTCCCCTACCTTCCTTGGATTGAGAGCCAAGAGATTTTGGATCTGGACCTTGATTAAAAGACTTGTGAGGGGAATTAAGTACTTGAGAACAAACTTAGCAGAGGATGCTAAGAATTGGATACACCATAACATGTCATCTGTCCATGTAAAGAGAGCTGTGCATTGAAACTAGAAAAAAGTGCCACTTCTTGTTTTAATAGTTTATATTGCTGTGAACTCTTAATTTCAGTCTTAGGAAAGAAGTACTATAAAACTGTTGAGACTACAACTGAACATAATGATTACAGCCCACCTAATAGGTTGTGTAATTTGATTTTAATTTAATTTTTATGGTTAGTGCAGGTGGGAGACACAGTTCTGGCCAGTGCAGCTCTTTTGTAAGTCTTGTAACAAAGCTTCTGTTAGGCTCAAGCTGCAGTTTGCTTTAACAAATGAACAGCAGATGTTCTTGATAAAGGAAAGTGGACATGATACATTGTTAAGCTCCTTCTGAGACTTTAAACATACACAAACCATATCTCAAGAATAGCTTACCCCTTTTAAAAGCTTGCTTTTAAAACAGAGAACTTGCCTGGCAGGGTTAAACATGAAAATGTTAAATATTTGGAGACTTAGCTATAACCTTGCAAACAAAGCGAATAACCTGCCTCTTCTACAGAGCAGTCTAGAATCCACAGTTTTCTCATTAAAGCCAAACTAGAATACAGTAGGAACAAACATGCTCACCTCAAAGCATTACCTAATGTGCATATGAGAAAAAATAATGGTCTTTCTGTAAACCTTGGGTGTGTTCTATTTTTCTACTCTGTACTCATCAATGCCAAATGGCACTTCATTATTTTATAGTCCAGACACCAAACATGAGATCTTTTTGCAGATGGCACCCCACCAATTTTACTTTTGATTCTTTAAAAGTAGTTCTGCATAATCTGCTTATTCTGTACCTGCCTCTTCAACCCCTTTTTGCAGACTGCAAAGGTGCTGAACACTACATATACTACCACAGTTCTTTGGGGGAATCAGTTTTTATAGTACTCAGCAGGGAAGAATTTATGACCTATCCATGGAAGACATGGTCTGCTAACTGAAAAGCAGACAGCAGCTGCAGATAATTTCTTCTTCAATCTTCTACATTTAATCATATTTTTTTTGTGAAACTCAGTGTCAAGGGTTTCTAGAGGAGCACAGAGTATTGGCTCTGTGTTCAGTCACCAGAGTGTAGCTGTTTGAATAAAGCATTGCTTCCCCAGGTACCATAACCTCAACAAGTCCATTTGTCTTATGTTTTTTCTGAATGACTCCAGTGGAATTTCAGAGTAGCACTGTGTGCCAAGCTGCCTTCAGTTTATATATTTTCTGAGTTCAAACACCAGTCCCAATTAATGCAGCTCTTTAGAGAATATTTAAGCCCCACTTACTTCTTTGGGAATTAATCGTATGTGCTTTTCTTAGATTAGATGTTCTTTTATTTAAATAATAAGTTTAAATTTATTACATTTAAAGTAACACTGTTTTAGGAGTCTTCAGACACCCCAAAATAACCTGAAACATCATTCAGCTGAAATTCAGAACACTATCAAGATGGATTCTACCCTTTCCTGTACAGAGGACACGAAGGTAACACACTGTATAGAGCAGCACGTGTCAGTGTAGCTGGGATGTCAATCAGCAACTGAACCAGAGGCTGTAAACCTCTGTTACACTAATGGGGGCATTTTCACACAGATGTTGCTGTCTCAGAGTGGCAGAGCTGTTCTGATGGAGCTTTAGTAAATCTTTCTACCAGTAGCAACATCTGCCTTTT
This sequence comes from Corapipo altera, assembly GCF_003945725.1. NCBI lineage: Eukaryota > Metazoa > Chordata > Aves > Passeriformes > Pipridae > Corapipo > Corapipo altera. Next base: position 24,336,150 of record NW_020884877.1, read on the forward strand.
TACTTTCCTCATACTGTAGCCAGCTGACCTGTAGCCATTAAGTGCATGACAAGAGTTTTATGCTAACCACCCACAGACCCACCTGGACCTTTTTTCCTGTAAGTACAGGTTTTCTAAACTTAATATGGGATTATAAATAGACTGAATCTCTGTCCATCTTTAGTTCTATATTTAAATTTAGTCATTGTCTGATTTTCCCCATTTTTAAAAAGGTTTCCCTAGGCTGCCAATTCAAAACCAAACAGGTACCATAAACCTTGGATAAAGACTAGGAGAAAGCTTAGGCTATTTCCGCCAATGCCACCCAGATGCCATCCTGACGCACAAACTTGACAAGGTCTCTGCAAAGTGGTAAAATTCTGGCATTTTATCAAAGTAGGAGCGTGCAGGAAACTGAGTTTTGTACAAACTGAAGACAATTTCAGTTCTGAAATAGGTAGCTGTCACTCAGGAAAGTGTAACTTTGACTTCATAACTTCACAGCCGAGGATCTGAGACATGGAGACACTCAGACTTTGTCAAACGCACACTAAAAGGAGCTTAGTTTCCATATTTGGTAAGGTTAGATCAAAATAATCTGGCCATATTTCCTCCTTGCCAACAAATTTGCTATTGCAGGAATCAATGCAAAGACTGAAAGGCAGCTGCAGCACAGGGGGGCCACTGCTCTTCTTACCACAAATAATAACAGAATGTGTTTGTATACAAATATCAAAGAGCATAGTATTGAGTGAACAGTAAAGAGGATCCAGACAGAATAGGTCCAGAGTCTTGGCAGCAAAATGAGAACCATGTAAAATAGTGTTACAAATAAGAGAATTAAGTCACTGCCACAGCAGAATGTGAGCAACTTACTAAGATACGGTTCTGTCAGCCCTCAATAACTTCAATGATGCCACATGTATAGGCCAAAAAGATTTGAAAGGCAAGGGCAAGCACAAGAGCTCTCTACAAAACATGGAAGATAAACTTAGAAGCCCTCTCTTAGATGAAACTCTCATCAATTTTAATGAGAATTTTCTCTGGTTCTGTGTATCTCCTCAAAGCAAAAAAATAAGGCAAACTGCAAAGATGAAGCTTTCTTCCCGCTTTCTTCCCACGGACCAACTTTTAAAAGGTGATACATTTTGTGAGGTCCTGAGTAGCTTAAAATGCTAAAAAATTGCAAAGAAATAGCTGACCTAATGCATGGTTAAGGGTCACTTAGGATTATGCTGTAAGGATGTAAAGGACTTCAAAGGAAAAAAACTGTGGCTGCAGAATGGAAATAAGGCTCTTGCTAGTTGTTCCACACAGCCCACTAAACCTCATAAAATTTGCTCTCTTGCTCTATCCTCCCAGCTCTGGTGATTCTGACTCAAGATGTCCATGAAATATTACTAAATGAAGCAGCTGCTTTAAGTCAGTAGCCATGAGTTTAGGAGAATTTCAGAAGTTTCCTGGTAGGTCCAGTGCTCATTTCAGAGCAGCAGCAACCTTTGCTACAGGATTTTGAGAAATCAGACCAGAGTTTCACTTTGTTGTGAGAGGTTTCAGAACAGGAGCAGTTCATTCATTTCCAGTTCAACAGGACAGCCTCATTTCCTGTGTTTGCCACTACTTTTGTTCATAAATTTTGCTTGGCAGCAGTAGAACATTGAAACATAAAACAGTTTAACACAATAATAATAAATTTTTGGGAAGTTGTCTCCTCTCTTCCCACCACCAAAAGCTTAGTTTTTGAAACTTGATGCACATTTTTACTTTCAGTTGTGAATCCTTCATTCATTCTTCATTCAATAACAATTCAGAAAGGTGGACAATGGTTGTTTAGACCAAGCATCAGCACAAGGAAGCCCCCTGAACAAGTACAGGATGAAATGAACACCAATATTTTGCTCTGTCATTAGCAAAATATGTGCATGCCCCCATTTAGAAACTGTAAACAATTTGCTGTTTTACCTCACAAAACTGATCACAGAATCCAGATGCTTTGAGCCACAGCTTGATACTGGGACAGTATCATGTCAAAAGACTCTCTTGATACCACACAAAAGAAGCACAACCAAACAGCATCAATTATTTTCAGAGCAAGAATCCCTTCATAACAATAATATTTGGGGTTTGAATTGGCAGACACTTTTCAAAGACGACAATCCACTCTGTTTCTTTTTATTCTAAAGAGAATGTTCATCATTGACCGCAGTAAAACTTGCAAAAATTATTTTTCCTTTGCATATTATTTCTGGAAGACTGAAAGACTTTGTTTTTTTAACTTACTGATGTGAAGTTTCTGTCTTAATGGGACATGAATTTATTTTACATGTCACTGAATACTAGTGGTCCTGTCTTCTTGTAGGAACTATGCCACTGAACAAATGAGGTTCATACTTTCCTAGCTTAGGGATGTTGTTTTTAGGGATTCAGTATCAGTACATCCTATCAGTACATGCTATCAACAGATAAGGAATCTCTACAAATTTACATGAGCACACACAGTATGCATGACCCATTGTGGAAAATTAATTAAAAAAAGAAAAAATATATGCTTTCATTCTGTGCCCAAACACACAGCTACTGGCAAATATGTTTAAAGCTATGAAAGCCATAATTAAGGGCAGCAATCCACATCTGGAATGTAAAGTGGTAACAAACACTCTGTGCTCTGAATGAACATGCTCTCAGGTTCCAACCAGACAAGATTTATTTCCTGCAATTCAGGAGCTTGGCCATGGTCACAGAGAATGCTAAAACTTTGTTGCTGAGTTGCCTGCACAGTTGCATGTGCATTTAAAGGCTGTCTGCTGAGAGTGACGAATGCTGCTGGTGAAGGCTGTGCTCTGGATATGCTACAAAAACTCTCCTCAGTTCTTTGAACTGCTTTGTTAGTGCTTCCTGGGGGGGCTGAGAAGTGCCATTTGTTTTAAACTTCATTAAAAAGTACAACTGATGTGATTACAAAGAGATACAAAATGCAATGCTGGATTGTGAAGATTTAAATACATTAGACAACTAGCATTTCTCATTGCACTGTTTGTTCCACTATGTGCAACTTATGGCCATGCATTAAACAATTAAGACTTCCATACAAAATCCTATTGTGGAACATCAGCTGTTCGTTAGCAACTGTCTTTCATCCTGTAATAATCTGTAAAATCTATAAGCTTTCCCAAATACACACATACACTTTTTAATAACAGCTTAGGAGAGGTAATTCAGATAGTACAATGTATGAATGGCTGTGTTTAAAATAAAAATAAAAATGAAGGGCTGAGCAACAACTGTTTAAAAGGAAAAGCCCTCAAAGCACTAACTGAAATACTAAGTACAAATTGATGTGGCTATAAATTTCTAGTTCAACAGTTCAGGATAAATATTTATAGACATGTTGAGTTCAAGAGAAAGTTTGTGGGCTCGCCTCTTCTTTCTAATGCTTTCTCTCAAAACTGAAATTGCTGTGATCTTGGTAAGAGAAACACACACGTGCACTCAAAAGTAGCTCCATTTGTTTGGGTTGCGGAAGAAATGCTTACTCTGCTTATGCTTTCAACAGAGCTCCACTTCACTGCCGTTGCTGGCGTTGCTATTGAGAGGTTTGAACAAATCCAACAGTGTTTTCCATTAAACCTGTGGCTGTGTAATAGTCTCCCGTGCAGACAAATCTTTGTCTACACTTCCATCCATTAGCAGATCCCAACAAACGAGCTTTGTGTCAAGACTCTGAGGACCTAATTCTGGCATTGAAAAGGTGATGCCCTTAGTCCATCAGCAGTCACCTAAATAGCTGTGATATTCACACCTATTGCAAATCTTAACTTTCTCTTCCAAAATCAGAAGCTATTTATCTCCAAGAAGAATAGATTTGTGTCTAAGGTACTGGGTGGGAATGGAACCTCTGGAACACCGCAGTTCAGCTCTGAATCCAAGCATGTATATCTGCGTGATCTTGCACAAGCCAATAACTCTCACCATGTCTCAGTACCCCACACAAATGCCAAGGAGGTAACAATGACTATTTCCTCTGTTCCTTTAGCTAGGAAGGCCAGCAAAGAAGGATCCAACTCTACTCTGGCCTGTATATGTGTTAAATACCATCCACAGACATACACTAGGCCTCTACTTGAATTAGGCTGTTTAAGTGGTACCATGAAATAAGCAAAAATCAATACCATTTTCCATAGTTCTTTAATCTGTATTTCCAAGATTTTATCATAATTTTTCTTCTAGTGCCTTGGCTTTTAGCATAAGTTTGTTTTGAAATATTTATATTTGCCTCCCTGCAGAGACGAACTGCTGAGTTATTCGTTTATAAGGGAACACCAGAACTCATATAGACAAAAATAATCAAGCTTAAGCATATTGAACTCTTGTTTCAGGGTGTTCACAGAACAGAAAAATTCTTTATTCACTTTATTTTTTTTTAATAATTATTTATAATTCATTATCTCTGTTTACCAGTATGGGAGTATGATATAAATGAGTTAGATTTCAGGTACTACCATGTGTGTGGGTGCATTTACAAACCTTCTACAAAACAGTGTGCACTACATTAATATCCTAAGCTTTGCAAAAACAATTTAAATAATACATGCACCATAACTATAGGTTTGCTGGCGTATAATGGGGCACATGGAAAGAATGGCAAACTCTCAAGCCACAGAGTTCCAATTTGACTCTACTATGCAGCTAGAGGAAAATTACCATTCTGATTCAACATGAGTTGAGAAAGTGCAGAGCTGGATGAAATAATCTCAATATTCTGTTGCCAAAAGGCAAATAACCATGAGCAAAACTATTTAATTTGTCAGTCTTTGCTTCTCTATTTTCTTTGGGCTATGTGTGGAGATTGTTGACATCTTCAAATGAGAAGTTCTTGTATACATTGCACTTGGCATGAAGTATGGCTTTTAATTAGTATTTTAGCAAGCTAAGCCGTTGTGTTTATAATAAATGCTATTTCTGTAGAGTAACATTTACCACAGTATTTTGAAAAGGGGCAGAAAAATAAGGAAAATTCAGAAAGAAACATAAAATAACTTATTTTTCCGTTTTGCCTCATTCTTCATCTGAATTACAACGGTCTCCATATAAGCAATAAAACAATGCAAAGCTGACTTTGAATTTGTACCAGTTTTAGCCATAGTATTTTCAGAAGACAAGAATTGCTTTGTTCTGTCTGGCTACAGGTTTACAGCGATGCACTGACTTACAGAGAATAAAGCTGTCTTCATCACCAGAAAGCCTAGATTTTTTTTTTGAAAATGGAAGATTTCCAGGTTTCCGCTATGTCTATTCCTAAAACTCCTTTGAAGAATAAAGGCATAAGAGCTTAGATCATCTCTAGACTCTCACTACAACATATTCTTCATGTGGGATGGCTAGCTCAGAGGTCAAGTCACCAACTTGTGAGTCAACAAACATGATTTAATTCCCAACTTGGTTGTCAGGTCTCCTAGAATAAAGTTAACACATTAAGGCAAGCAATTCCAAGCCCTTATACTGGAAGAGTCACCTCAGGGACATTCCCATCAGTGGAATGCCTTGATTTTCTGGCTCCAGCTAATGCAGAGAGCTTTGACATATAATCTCTGACTGCAATAGGAGTAGCAGTGTCTCCCTCATCACACACTACCCCAACACATCAACATCTTTCCTCTTCCAAAGGTTATTTCCCCAACATAAGAGAAGAACACAGAGATGTATATTCACATGGGATGCTGAACTATGAACTGGCTCAAAGCTGACTTTTGGCTTAAAAATCTTGATGAAGGCAGGTTTGTCCCCCAGCTACACTGAACAACGAGCTCTTGGCACCTTAGGTACAAAATCAGGTGCTGTTTCAGGCCCTTGCTAGAAATGCAGAAACCTCCAGTAACCAGATAATGTGTTACAGACTGAACACTAAAAGCTGAACTGGGCGCCTATGGAAGGACAATCTGGCCTTGCCTACTTTTGCTCCTGATTGTATCTGCTTTCGGAATCCTGAACCCAGTTCATTGCTTGCCATGTCTGGGACCATCAGTAGACCCTGTCAGAGCCCATGGCACTGCCTGCTGTGTGCAGAGCCTGTGGGACTGTGCCCAGCTGGTGATGGCACAGCCCGTGTGTGGCTCCTCCTCAGCTCCTGGCTCACACTCCTCTGGGGAGCAGCCAGCCCTCCCTGCTCCCTGTCAGACAGACTGGTTTCTCCCCTTCATTAATGGATTCAGCTGTACACGATTCACAGCAATGTTTCTTGCTGTTCAGCATGCACTTAGATACTAGGGAGTCCAGATGTTACACGGAAAAAAAATGATGTTGTCTGGTTTTGCCCAGTAGGTTTCCGAACTTCATACTGCATCCATGAGTGAACAGAGCCAAGCAACATGTCAAAAGCAGAAATTTTTAGCTTTGGAGTCCAGGTGCTGGAATGAGTGTGGACTGAGCAAAACCACAATGAGTAATGATGTGTTTTGATTATAAACCTTCTCCACATGTGGCCTTCTGCAGAGATTCTGAATGCATCATGCTTGCTAGCTATTAATGACTACCTTCTTTTCCTGCATCAAAATTATGACCTGGTGTCATTTGGTGCAAACTCTAAAGGACACATTTACAGACAGTCAAATGCATACCTATTTTAGGTGGGGCTCTCATTCTTATATGTGGCACTGAGCCCCTCCCTGACCTTTGTGGTTTCATCACCCAGATGGAGACAAGGGCCTGGAGTGAATTTAAGCCTTCCTTATGATGGCAGAAGGCAAAAATATTACTAGTTAGCCAAATGCCTGCTTGATGGTAAGCATTCTGTTCTACCTATTGGGTGAGCTAGAAAAACAAAAATTAAGATAGGGGCATATTTCTGGAAGAAAAAAAAATCAACCAAAATACTTTCCCCACTTTTTCATCCCTCTCACACCACTATGGGCTATTGCAGGGCAAGGAAAAGAAAGTCAACTACTCACACACTTGCATTTACTAGGTCTTTTTTAACCTTTAAACATATTATGACCATGAAATGCACAATTCCCAAAAAAATCAAATTTAAAACATCGTTATGTTAAGTTGAAGTCTTGTTTCATGTACTGCTAAGACCATTTACTTAAATAAGAAAGCATAATGTTACACGATGAGTTTTATTGCCAGTGGAATTGACCACAACAAAGACTTGTGCACTGACCCAGAGGAGCAAGGGAGACTAGTCTGGAAAAGATGATGATATTTTTCAAATAAAAAGCAGAACTGAAGAACCTCATAAGACTTTGTTGAAATTTGAGAGATTCATGATTAACCATCATGGGACAAGAACAATAAGAAGAATTATACTGACTGGTTCTACTCTGACCTACATGATCTCAATCTCTGATTATATTTTTGTTCAGCTATTTAGGATATGCTGATTAGCTGTTTTTTCTCTTGGGAAACCACTAGATTTTGTTCTATTCCCTTTTCAGACATTATTATGCTATCATGCCGAAACAGTGATAGCATTAGTCACGGTATTTAGTCCACCATTATTTTCGTAAAAGACTGAAGCTCCTTTACACCACAATATGAATATTTTATGTCTCCTTTTCCTCTGGAAATTTGTCAATATGTAATTCAAGATTTTTTTTCTGATTTCTGTTTAATTACTATAGAAAATAGCAAGTCCAGAAATCCTTACTAATGAGGTAAATGTTCTTCAAAATCAACCTTAGGGACATCCATGTAGATAAATTCTTAAATAAACACTCTCGTCCTCTTTAGCTGACACAAGTCCGTGCTTTACAACAATACATTACAGTAGCAGGTGATCACAAATCAGATACCTACAATACCCTTGTCAGAGTCAACAATTTGTTGGCTTCCTCAGTGCAAATTGGGGGCAGGTAAATGCAGTTAAATCACACAGATTTTTTGTCAGCTTATCATGTGATTTAAATTGCTTCCACCTCAAAATCCAAAATACTTGGAAACACATTGAAGAAAAAGTAAAGAATGAAAGAAAAAGTGGTGACCAAGAGCAGCACAAATGCATGGCCTGGCTTCAGTTAAAACAACACTGGTTTGGGTGGATACTACACAAAATAATATAAGATTGTCTTTGTTTTCATATGTACATTAATTAAAGTGTTCTAAAAAACTTTTATTATTATTCTTACTACCATTATTATTAGATTGTTCTTGATGTTCCTTTAATTACAGCAGTGAGTACCACAACAACCAAGAATAGGGAGCCAATCTTTCTGCCATTGCATGGACCAGCAGAACTCCTGTCCCCAGCTGACTGTAGATAAGCAATTAAGGTGGGAAAGGAGACAGAAAGCAAACACAGTAATAAATGGGATAGGGGCAAATAGCGCATTTCTCCCACAGTTTAGTGGGTTACTGAAAACAGGATCAATTATACAAAAGAATAAAATCAACCCTGAAAAATGGCAACTCAGAATAGGGATACCTAAGTTCAGTGTTCCCGAGTCATGGCCTCTTTCTGGCTTAGAAATTTTGTCTGGGTGGAATTTGAGGATATTCAGCATTGTCCAGGATTTCTGAACACCTGGCGGATTGAAGCAACTCTGCAAAAGGTCTGACCAAACTTTGCTGCCAAACATCCAGAAATATTGGCTGTTTCCTCAGCACATGCACTGATTGGTTGCATGGGACAGTGTATTAAGTGCAGCAATTTTGAGCATCATCATACACTCTGCACAAAGACTACACAAGGAATGCTTAATTACTTCTACCAGGAAAGCCCTAAGTTTAACTATGACGGCCACAGGTGAAAGGCAGACAGGTATGAAATCAATTTATGAGAAGTAGAAGTGGAACATACAGGCCATCATTCCTGTCTAAAACCTAGAAATTTCTTGAGCAGCAGCTTGCACACCTGCATTTTTTTCCAAAGGACATATCATTTGCAAGGCAGGGAAAATGGGTGTCAACACATGGGTGCTTGTACACTTTGAATAATTCTGGAATGACACTGTGTGGGGAAGTAATGTTGAGTGGCACCTTAACCTCTTCCCAGCAGAACAACCACTTCCATTTTGGCTTTGTGTAAAGCTGAAAGTCATTTGAGACACTGTTTCTGTATGCCAATACAGAGTTATACAGTAAAGTAAAACCAAATAAGATGATGCATGCATTACTCATGAGAACATGTGTATGGATAAAAAACCAGCACTGTGGTAAATGAATATAATGGGAGGTCGATTACACCAAGGATGGAGACATAGCAGTAGAAGATCCAAACAGAACAATGTACAGGAAGCTGTTCACAGCCACCTGATTTGTGTTTATTTTTGTGGGTTTTTTTATTTCAGCTGTCTATACCCCAATGTCTGTCTGATACAAAATGTCTCAGTAACTCCTCACTGCACCACATTTTCCCCAAGAATGCTCAGTGGTTTGTGGAAAGAAAGCTCAAATAAAATCTCCAGTCAAGTGGAGAACTTCTTCAATTCTTTTCCCCTCAAAACATGCCTCATTATTTTGTATCATGTTTCTGGGAGTATCACAGTGCATGTTAGTTTTACAGATCAGTAAAAGTCTTCCCACAGCATTCACTTCCATCAGACAACTGTCTCCCATGAAAACATGGGTCTTTTCTGGGTTTCCTCCTCAGATAGTCAGAACAGGCACCCCTCCAGAAAGTGCAGATCCAAATCTACTGGCAGCTTCATGCAATTGGTTGCCCAGTATGTCTTATAACAGCAAGCATCTCATGCCAACGACAAAGGATTTTGTGCCATGTCATCCTCCTCTGACATGATATGTGCTTCTGTCAGTTCCTGCCATCTGAAATCTTGGCTTACAATGTAATTAGTGTTTACTTCTGGAGTGCCTGCTGACTGAGGCTTGGAAATGGAGCACACATTGCTGCTTTGAGCCCCAAACTAAGAGAAGATACCAAAGGTTTTGCCATGCAAAGCTGGTACAGCATCCACAATAAAATAAAATGGTTAGAAATAAGTTTTTCCAGTTTTTAGCAGGCAGTTGAAAGAATTTACAAATGCTGTGGGAGTGTTTCTCTTTAACACATTCTTCATTCTTGAAATGCTTCCCTATTCTTTACCTCTTAATACACCACATAAATAAGTCTCCTCTCCATCTCAGAACAGATGGCAGAATTATTATTGATCTTCCCAGTGCCTCTTGTTTCCCATTGCCTAATCCCAGCTCATTTTCTCAGGTAGGATGTTTCAAACGGTACCTGTGCAACCATCAGCAGCAAAAGCAACTCAGACATTGGCAAACTGATGCACATCATTGGACCTCAGTGATTTGAACAAACAGACAGGGTGTTGCAACAGCAGGGTGGTAAAAGAACAACCAGAAAGCACATTAAAAGAGTGGGATTTGACATTGGCCTGGCTCACCTTAAAATTTACCATCCAGCTCCCTTAGATGGAGGGGGATGGAAGGAGAAGATTTAGTAGCTTAATATCTTGGTTCTGCAATGGACCATGTATGATGGTTCACATGAAGCAGAAAGACAACCCACACTTCACTGTTGCCAAGTGTGCAGCGCTTTGTCCAAGGAGAAAAATTCTTTCCTGACCCCTAGGCAAACAGTCTGTGGTCTGTAGCATGATATTTGGCTGTTCCTCTCAAGTAGAGCTGTAGCACAAATATTTTTTAGGCTCATAAAACAAATGAACATCAATATTACTCTCAAAAATTTTACCAAGGCAGGTGAAGTGCTTGCTGCAATCAAATGCAGAGGTTAATATCACTCTGGACAGGGAAGGGTTAAGTGGAAACTGATGGTTCTTTGATTTGTCATTTTTAACTGCTTGACTCTCTGTGACATTACAATAAAGAACCAGATGTATTGATGCTGTAGTTTTTATGTAGTGATTCTATTGCTGCCTAAGTTCAGCAAAATTATGTGCAGGCATCTAATCACACATTTATCAATTAAAAATACTTGTTTTGGTCAACCACCTTCATTTTATTATTTTTTAAGGTAAAACCCCTGCTGCAAACTATTGTATTGGTCTCAGAACCAAAGTTTAAATTGGGGGGGAAGATGATCTTCAAGGTCCTTTCCAACCCAAGCCATTCTATAATTCTATGTTTCTATGAAAGATCATATGAAAGTGGTTCAGTGGTTACAGAACACTAAAGATTCTCATTTTTTGTTCTAAGCTTCTCCAACAGTTTGCTGCAGAAACCTGCATGCATTAAGTATTTTTCTGTACAGAATTTAACATGAACTAGGGAAATGTGGATGAGAGTTGACTCCTTATGTGGGCAGTCACGGAGCAGAGCCCTGCTGGAGTCAGTCCATCCTGCAACATTTAAATAACTGCTCAGTTCTGTAGTGGAGATGTATCTTCCCTTCTAACAGTTACAGCTTTACAGGATAAAGTTGGCCGATATTTATAAGTCAAATTTCTAAATATGAAGGAGGAGGTCTTCTCAAAAAGGATGGAGTTTCAGACATAAGACAGGCTTCAGTCTTAAATCACTGAAACTCTAGTCTCTGAAAGACCAGTAAACAGGATAATAAAATCAGGTAGGCACTAAAACATGCAACATTGTGGAAATCTGTGGCCACCTTCTGCCCATCATAAGAAAATTGTACAGATTTGCAAATTCCAGTGAAAAATCTTTCGAGGGGCTTCTGCCCAGCACTTACATTAGTATATGCTTGCCATCCCCATGGGAGTTAGAAAAGCTAGTGAAACTCATGAAGATGTTTAAAAGCTTTGTTTCATTTGACAGTGAGTACAATTAAACTATTACATCCTTATTGATCTCCTGTGATGTTTTTAACCCTTGCTATGCAATAGTGCAGCTGAGTTTCAGAACGTGAGAGACACCGAAACAAATTAAATTTTAAACTAAATACATGGGTGATGACCTTGTACTTGTAGGTCAGCATAGTAATGTGTTCTGTGTTCTAATTAACTATCCTGCCCAATTCAGAAAGTAAAATTTAGGAACACCCAAAGTCTATAAGACTTTGACAGGATACTCTGCTTGGATTACAAATTGATCAAATGTTACCAGCAGCATCAAAATACCACCTTCTCTGACAATTTACAGATGCTTATTCAAGTGCTACGGGCTGAAAAAGATTTTCCCATCCTCTCATGTGACACTTCCCACAGAAACCCCCATGATATTTGCTACAAAGGAAGGAATCTCCTTCATTACCATGCCATTCAGCATTATAAATCCAGTAGCGTTCAGAAGAAATAGAAAGATTAAGATATACAATCACAATTTAAGATGGCAAAGCATTGAAAAATATTCTAGTGTTTAATACAACCGAGAAAGAAGCATCTTAAAACAAAATCTGGTAACATTTTGGCCTGCTCTCCTTTTCCAGGAATTTCTTAAAGGTTCTGACAGACAAACTATGATGCCTTAACACGAGGCGTGAATTACTGTCCTGAGCTGTTCACCTCACACATGATGTGCAGTTAAGAACAGTACATCAATCAAGTCCTAAGGTATTGAGAACACATAACACAATTTCATAATAATCTGGAATGGTTTCCCTAAAAATCACCTCAGTAATTTAGTGGGGAACAACTGAGATGTCCATGCAGCAGATATTTGGGGAGCATCTAGAGAAGGTAACTTGCCTTTGCCTTACTAAGTGTTTCTACCCCTCAGTTTGTGCTCCAGGCCAAAATCATACTCATACTTGTGAAAAATGATGATTTAACTTTTATGCTGAGGTCACACTGGAAAACTGAGATCTGCAATCAGATGTAGATAAACTTCCTGAGATTTTAGTAAGAAAACCAGGGTGGTAACAGGAGGAAGAGAAAAAGGCATTAAAGGCAACTCCAGTTCCTTTCTACCTCCTATGTTTTGGGGCTATTTCTCAATTTCTGCACTCTCCTTGATCTTGAATTGCCATTTCACACAACTTATCTTACATGCTGATGGAAAGAAAACCAAAAAGTTTAATTCTGGGGCCCTCTCTTCCTTGTTCACTTAATGAGAATACAGGATCACCACAATATCAGATTTATATCCTGTCTTGGATTCTCAAAATGTTTATTCTTTCTGATAAGATCAATTCCACTGCTGAGGAACTCTTTGAAGAAAAGCTCCTGTCTAGCCATTTTTAAAACTTTTTATTTTCCTTTCGCCTGAGTCTGGTTTAATATTTACACTTCTACAACCCATCATAACATCTGTAGCCTATTTTCCAGGATAGAAAAAACTAAGTATGTTGAGTAACTTCTATAACTAAATCTTAATGAATTGTTTTTGTTAAGATTGTCCCTCTGAAACTGTTCTTCTGAACAGGTCCACTGTTCTTCTGAACCTCTGAAACACTAGAGTGACAGAAGAAGCAACACTGCACTAACCAGCTGAAGATGGAGCCAGATGACAGAAGCTCAGCAGCTGCAGTTATTAAGTGACAGTATCCTTCCAAACTGGACTTGCCTTCCCCCTCACCTTGCTCATGTTACTAGACTAAGACCTCAAACAAAATACTAATGCTGTCACCCCCATTTTAAGAATGGAAAATTAAAGGTTTTGGCCATGTTCATATACCAAACTGGCAGAAGAGATAAATTTAGATTTTGATAAAGCAGGTCTAACCCAGGACTTCAATCAAAGTTTTGTTCCTTCAAGGAAATTCAACTTGACAGTTTAATTAGTATTGAATTTGTGTATTTCTTTCCATCTACTAAAAAAATCTCCTCAGACTTTACTCTTCCAGCCTTCGAAGTGGCTTTAAAAAGGGGATAAGTATTCCTGGAAAATTAACACTTTAAAACCAGATCTAAAAAAAAAATGCAAAGCAGTGATGGCACTCTAGTTTGTAGGTCATTATATTTTACAATTGTTTCCATTTGACTTAATAATAAAAACTCTGTGGAGTGCAATAAAAACTGGAAATATCCCACCTGAGCTTTTAATTAGGAAACATGTGAAATGTAAACCCAAATCTTAGCACATGCTTCAGCTTTGATTGCACTGTTATTGCCAGTTGCAGTGTTGTCTGGAAGAATCAGTTGGAATTAGAACAGTATTGTGGCACAGGTGTCACAGGCATAAAGCAGAAACACATTGCCATTTTCTCACTGTGTTTGCATCAAAGTGAAACAATGATGGGAAGAAAAAAAAAATAAAACCAGTAAGAAAGGAAATGCTCATTGGGACTGCCCAATGTCATACACACAAAGAGTTTCTGAGTGGTGCCTTAAAATCACACTAAAAGTAAGTGATTTTTTTAAAAAAAATAAATTACTGAAGGTTTGATTAAAAACCTGTTCTTTGTTTCAAACACTTTCATTGAAATTTGCCATCTATGATAAATGCCAACTTTTCTTCAAAAATCAAATCCAATAACTATTTCTGAGTTTTGCTTTTGCACTTAAAATTCATATACACTCCAAAACCTGTTTTTCTACGTGATTCCTGTTGAAAAATCCCAATTCCTGGCCTGCTCTTACATAAACAAATAAGATAAATATCAGATGCCCTCTACCGGCCCTCTGTTTAAGTTAGAGTTTCAGAAGTTATGAATTTCCCAAATTCCTTCTTGGCCCTTGCTTTTGTTACAGTAAAGTTGCAGTTTCCTGCCTCCGTCAGACAAGTCCCACCACTTCAAAGATTAAAAGTGTGGTCAGTTTGATGACATAGCTGTCAGCATGCAATCAGAGTGTGACATGAACAGAAGGAAGCTGAAAGTACTGGGAGGGAAAACTAACAGCTCCAGGAAAAAGAATTGGGATAAGAGAAGAGAAAGGAAGATACCTAAAACAAGCAAGAGTACGTAACAGGATTGACACATTAAAGAAACATGGAAGCTAGGAAGCAGAGTTCAATGTCCCAAACACAAGGGAAGGGGTAAACCTGGGACACACAGCCCAGTGCTCACTAACCCTTTGGGTTAACAAGTTTTCTTGGACAAATCAATCTTTCCTCTGAAAATGCTCTTTATGATTTCAGATTAACAACATTTGTGGCAGGTGGTGCAGATACAAAACTGTCACAACACTGGTTACAGACTCCTAGCCTTGCTGGGAAGAACGTGCTGTGGCAGGGTTAGATTTGTGTCACACATGAAGCTCCATGACCAGGCAGATTCAGGATGCAGGGGTGTGAATATGCAGTAGGAGAATATGTAGAATTGTGGGAGGAGATTAGAGACAGCCCTTGAAGCAGTTTTCCACTGCTAATAAACTCAGTGCCTGGTATGCTCAGTGAGGTCATACTTAGGTTTTGGAACACTCTCCTCTACACAGAAACAGACCTGTAAAGCTCCTGTCCCCTCAGGAGGGTAAACACCATGTATTCTTCTTGAGTAAAGGTCCTGTGTTGCAGAGGCAACATCATTGTCTTTACAGTCTACTAGTCAGCTTCAGGAAAGGGCAAAACCAAAAGGAGAAGCCTTCCATCATCTGTTTCTTACCTTCCCCTCGAATCTTGCAGTGGCTCCCAGCTGCACTCGGATATTCCGAGGAGGAAGAGTAAATGCTGGTGCTTCAGCAGGGACAGGGGGGCTGAGTGTCAGGGAGGTTTTGGAGACTCGAGTAGATGTCACCAGTTGCACATCCCCCATGATGTGGACTGTAAAAGAGAAACAAGTGGTAGTACAGAAGCTGTGATGTTTAACTACAGAAACAGCCAAGAATCAGAGGAGTGGCAGGCACATGTTCTATATCTGTGCTGTATTTGTATACACAGCAGGAGTCATCAGCCTAAGGTGACAGGTGCTATTTTTTGGGAGGGGAACCGAGACCCAGGAAGATTGCCTGATGTGGCTACAGTTGTGGTCAGGGTCACAGTCATGAGGCGAACTCAGCTTGAACTTTCATGTTCCAGGCCAGAGCCTTAACCAAAAAGTCATCCTTTACAACTGCATTAAAAGGTAATAACTTATTTCAGGAGGATATTTTCATAACGTGACTTTGATTTTCCTGGCCTGGAATACACCAAAATCAATAAGTCTCAAAAGTAGAGCCAGTGTTAAACAAGTGCTTATGAAATAAAGAGACCTCTGTTTGCACTGGATTTAAGTTGCAAGCGGGAATGTGGAAAATCTGATTTTTCATACCAAGCTTTCAAGATCTTAAGAAATATCTGGATATCTCCCTGTAAAGTACTGCTAGTACAGAACAAATGCTTTTGCAGAAATTCCAAGTCTCTACTTTACTGCAAATCCTTCTTACAGCACACAGACTAGTAAAATAGCATGGAGACCAAATTTCATAATGCTACAAGAATGGCCTTTTTTTACAGATATCTGCCTCAGAGGTAATTCTTCTGCTGCACAGTTCATCCTTCCCACAAAAAGCAAAAATTATTCTATTTTTAAAGGTAAAATTTAATGTTTTCCAGGAAAAAAAGTAGTAGCTGACCCTAGTTCTAATTCCTTGAATCATCTATGTAAATTAGAAGCCCCACTGTAAAATTTCTATTTAATAGACAAGTTTTAAAAAAAAAAACCTCCTGGGAAATGTCTTGACCCACTAATAGGTCATGTTAAACCAATGAAAAACACTGGGCTTCCAGTCATAATCCTCTGCCATACACACCAAACCATGACAGAATATATATTTATTCATCTGATTCTGGTGAAAGTTGCAATAAACAATACTTGAGTAAACACTGAAACTTCAATTTGAACAAGAGAAAAATCAATTAAACTGAGGCCACATTATTCCTGACTGTATGAAGGATACTTTCCTTAGGACAGACTGCAGCTGTTTGGGGAGCAGGGGAACAGAAAACTCATTCATTTCTAAATAGGACTTACACTCCAATGTTGCACGCAAGCACCTGCAAACCCAGTCTGAGAATGTAATTTCCACATCACATACCTGACAGGCTCATTAAACAAACAGAAACACCCCTACACTTTTTGAAAACAGAGGGCAGCTTCTCTCATGGAAAGTAGTCTAAAAGTTAGATTTTTAATCTGAGTTAGACGTTTTGCCTCTCTCACAGCCAACAGAGAGATAGAGGCACCTCCAGAAGGTGTTTGGTTCTAAGGTGAGGGAAGCATGGCTTTCTGCTTTGCAGTATGCAGTTGTCAGGAACTATAGCTTAGAAGGCAAATCCTTCCAAGATATCAGTTAAATTATGTATGCACACAGATTTTCAAAAAATGCTTGAAATCTCCTTCCTCATTCATAAGAACCCAGACATTGTGGACTTCAGATTTCTTCTGGCACAATGCTCTCTTAGCATTTCTGTATATCAACATCAAACTCCCCAGAAAATCCTCTAATGTTTCTAGTATTTGAATTGCTGAGACCAATACAGAAATGAAATAAAGATGATTTCCTTAATATTGATCCAAAGCTTTAAACTGAGAAATTCTGCCTTCATCTACATGAGAGTTAATCTTGCAGTGAATGTCTGTATTAGCACTCAGTCACTTGAGAGCACAGCATGTCTCCCTTTCCAGTATAAGCAACTCACAAACAGAAAAAAACAAACAATTTTATTTTTTTACCTTAACTTATCAAAGAACTGTATGAAATCACAATATCATGTAAATAAGGAAGTAACTGATTGTATTCTGGAGACAAGAGGTGAAATCAAAGGCTCACTTCTCTTCTAACAAATGTACTTAGCACCTGAAGGGACAAAGAGTGACAGTTTCTCACAGCTATAGTCACTGTAATAAACAACAATTTGCCTGAAAAAGAGAGAGAATGACTCATTCAATTAATTGTTCTTTCATTAAGGACAAGACTCCAAATTCAGTTCTCCATTCAGCTAAAACCACAGTTTATCCCAGTGGCCTTTCAATTAATTACACAGCTGTAAACTGCTGCATTTCTGAAATTTATTTTTCTTTACATATTAAGACCAAACATTTCCCAAATTGCCATAAATATCTATTGTGGTCTTTTTTCCCTCTTAGTACATAGACACTGATAATTTTCTATCTTCTTACCTCTTCTGAATTGGCCTAAATCCCATTTTAAAGTTTATTTCTAATTTTCTTTTTTTTATATCCTTTTCCACAGATGATCACTTTTCAACATGCTCAGCTAAACACTGTCTTGACTTTTTCTTCCCACTTGTCCTTCTCCTCTGCTAAGATACACCTTTCCACAGCCTACAAATGCTAATATGTGAAATGTCTTTCTAGCTGTGAAACTCTTAAACAACAAATCAATCTGCCAGTACAAAACTGCAATAAAATTTTCTGATCACCAGCAGTGACAATAGTGTGTAAGGTATAATATGGATGCTATGAAAATCTTCTCCTGTCAGCAGACACTGTAATGCAACACAAACTATATTGCAGGGAAGTTGTAAGCCATTAGAGGCCAGTAACAAAACATATCCTTCCCCACGCATCTGTATCAACTTTGCAGAGTGTTCACAAGACTGAAACAACATCAGAAAAAGCATGTACCACCTAAATGTTGTTTTAAAAATAGTGTTGTAAGGGTAGTAAAATTGAAAACAAAACGCAACAGCCAACATTCAGAATCCAAGTCAAACTTGATATTCACTCATATAAATGGAACTCCATTTTGGTCAGTGCCATTGTAATGTCTGAAACAAGCAAGAGAGAAAACTCCATGCACTGCAGATGCTCACAGGACTTCTATAGGCACCAAATGCTCAAGTATCTGTCCTTAGATGCAGTGCACTGCTTACACAGGGTGACTATGACACCTCCTTACCCACAGAAACCTGGCTATGGTCCAAGGCCAAATTCACCAAATACCTGAAACAGCCACCAGCACACACCTGGAAAATATACTGTATCCAACGTATGCTCCGAGCATCACTGGGCTCCAGTGTCTGGACTGCATTGGACAAACAGTCCTGTGGCTAAAGCCCAACTCCAAGCCCTACACAAAATGAAATTATAAAAAAAAAAAAAAAAGAAGGCGGGTAGGAGGAAGTAGAAAGAAAGAAAGAAAGAAAGAAAGAAAATCCTGAACAATTAAGCCACCATTACTGGTCAGGTTACATTTCTATTTCATATTGGTAAAATGCCAAAAACTATCAACAAATTAATGTGTTATAGACTTAGACTGTAAAGTATAAAATGAAGAAATAGCTAGTCTTTTCCATAAGCACATCTTGCACAGATTTATGTTTTTTCTAAATAAAGTGTCTAAACAGGATTGAATTTACAAATTCAATAATAGCTCAAGTCAGCACAAGCAGTTTTCTAGCAACATAAGCTTCTAATTATCCACATTTAGCAGTCTGACTTTAATTAGCTATGTACGCTGAGGATGTTTCTAGTAAATAATTAGGAAGTATCCTTTTTCAGCTTAGAGGATGTTTAACAATTCTGTTCCCAAATAAATAACTTAGTTCCATGTTGTGCAGTCTGGTGTTACTATGGAACTACCATGTGGAAATATTTTAAAGCAATAACTCTACAGCGAACAAATCTTGTTCAAGCTTGCAAGTTGGTAGACAGGAAGAAAGCAGATACTTAAAAGCCATGGAATGTACCTGATTTTTTTCCTTTTATTTAAGCAAATCTATAGAATGAGGATATCTCTAAAATCTTTTTCTTAGGTATTTCAAGCCTGCTACTGAAAGGTTTCAAGGATGATGTATGAACTCCTAACATTTCATTTCACGTGCTGTGTGCACCTAGACTCTGGTCTTTAAACAAAACCAACTGTGACTGAAGCTGCAATACAAACACTGTGGTATAAAACATAAGAGAAACCCACCATGCAAATGTTGGCTTGTAGGGTAGGGATGTGGTTAGACAGCATTTCTAATCTGGAATTTTTTTTTATTCTTAATCCTTTCTAAAAAGCACATAAATCCTTACAAATTCTCACAGTGTGCCCTCTAATCTTTCTAATACCAAAGCAGACTAATGTGTTTCAAGCATTTTCTACTGGGAACAAATCTCTGTCACTCAATACTCTGCTCACAAAAATAAACCCAAAAAAGCAAACACTAAGAAATCCACCTCATAGGTTTTTTCTCCTGCACTTATTTTATATATGTAAATACTTACCACCAGCTTCCTACATAACCATTTAATTATACCAATTTCCTCTTACCAAGTCCTTCCTCCGAGGCAGAAGAAAAATGAATTGCAGAGAGTGCATGTGTGTGTATGAGCGAGCAAGCTCAGGCAAGTGAGAGGAAACCAGAGCTGCCAGTGGAAAAACCTTTATTTGACTTACTGATATTGCAGCTCTACACTAAGCAGCACATTTTCACTTGGTCCAGCTATTCTGTTATTTCAGTCAGACTTGATTCAATAGCCCCTGAACCATCTCTGAAATCTGGATACAACCTTTTGAGGGCTTTAAAAATAGGAGCAAAAGGACAGACAGCCTGGGGTTGGAGCATTTGTCTGCTGTTTGGGAGTCCTAGTTGAATTCCCTGCTCCATAATGGGCTGCCTGCATGACCTCAGGCGAGTCACTAAGCCTCTCTTTTGCCGTGGCTCCCCGTTTGTAAAGTGGGGATTATTGTGCTTCCTCACCACAAAGAACTGCTTTGAGGATAACTATATTAGAGGGTGGGAGTCAGACTACAGTAAAGGACCACATAAATAGCCCGACTAGCAAAAGGCACAAAATTACCATAAACTTACAGGAAGCTGGATCTCATTATACCTTTCTTTTTTTATAAATCAAATGAGAGATGTTTTCAAAAGGCACGTATTTTAAAACTTTATGTAAAATTTACTCTCTTATGCAGATCACTGAACTCGGTTTTGTTAGGGACTAAATGCTATACCTTATGCTTCAAAACATTCAGCATGTAAAAGTTTCTTTCAATTCTAAACCTGCTTGACAGCTTCCCCTTCTCACACACCTTATTTCCTTTCCTAAAGTTTCTTCCTTTACCACAGGACTAGTATGTGCAAGGACTAACATGTGGTTACCACGCTTCTATACAAGTCTAAAACTTAACACATTCTCCACAAGACTACAGACATGAATTTTTGGGGCCATATAACTTGTGACTACCTTTTCAGTCTTGCCCCACAAGACTAGACAGGGAAGCATCCTGCCTCCTGTCAGCTGCTGGTACCCAAGAAACAGCCTGTAGGAAGAACAATAAACAGTAAATGATCAGCAAAGGTGGTGAGTTCATGTGTCAGTTTAGGAGATGGGAAGAGGTTGGAAGCCGGAACAAGTAGTGAGGGACTTGTAACATCATCAACCGTAGTCACACACTGGTGCTCTGGTGAAGGAATTTGAACACAACAAGATGTTGCAAATAGGACTAATTTGAACTGGCAATACTATTAACACAAGAGAAATAGATATTTTCCTTTTCTAAGGGACAATAGGGTGCTGTCCACAAATCATACTTTTGTGATGTTCAGATTGCTTGTGCTCTGCTATTTGTAGGCCTCACTAAGTGCTCTGGTCAAAGCAGAACTTCAGAATGTGTCCTGACACTATAGGAGTAAGTGAGATTTTCTATCAGTCCTGACTTGGTTGGGGATTCTTCCTCTGTTATCTCATCTACAAATGATCATCAATATCCTTCTTGTTCTGAAAGATAGTTTCTAGAAAAGTTTCTAGAAAGGTCCTCTTGTAAAAAAAAGAAATTGCAAGGCATTTTCAACCCAGACTCCTAATTGTCCTGCCCTTTTCCCAGTAAAATTTGATAGCTGCTATTAGACATGGCAGTAGGAACAGGACCAGATGTCAAATCTCCATGCACAACCCCATGATCCAAAAATTTTGCAAGCTTAAATTCTGGCAACGCCATGCATGTAAAATTCCTGGTTTTATTCCCACAACATGCATTTGCATAACTGACCCACACAAATGGGAATTACAGATCAACTTGCAGCTTGTGCTAAAGCTTAGACTCAGTAAAGTGACAGCAAAAGAACTCCAAACTAAGTTACACTTTGATTTGTGATGATCACGTCAAAGATTTTCCCAGAAGTAAGCAAGTTCTTCAAATCCCATAATTTCAGTGCCTTGAATCCCACATTTGGCGCATCAGCTATGAGGCCCTGCATTAGCAAGGATCTTGATTGTACACAGAAAAAGGAAAGTACAGGTTCAAACTGTTCCAGGTGCTGATTTTAACAAAATACTATTACAGCCCCTGTGTTTCAATCTGGAATAATTATGTTTTCCAGGATGCTTCAAAGGCTGAAATGCCATTAAGCTCCAAAGGAAATGTAGCTGCATGTGAAATTCTGATACAGAATTTGACCTATGAAGTATAGTAGGAGCTTTCTGAAATGAAGGTAATTTTTTTAAGTAGCAATGTATGATATCTTCTAGGAGTTTGGCCAACACTGTTAGAGATAGGAAGAGATTAAAGGTGTTTTGGGGCAGATTTCCTTTAGTTTACTGTGTGCCTTTTGTATCCTTGCAAGAAGGACAACTGTTTCTATGCACTCTTCCAGGGTTTCTGTGATGCTCAGTTCATTAATTTTTGTTGAATACGCAAATCACCACAGTAGCTACTGTAGAAGTGGCTGACCTGGTGGGACTGAGAACAAACTTCGTAACTAATATTCAGCTGACAAGTCTCTAAAAGTCACTAAAAGATATTGTCATACAGCTTGGGAGACACAGAACCTAATTAGTGGAGAGATGTAAGAAGAACATCTATTTCTCTAATCAACAAATTTTGTGCTTTTATTATATTTGCTTAACTAATGCAGCATGGACTTTAACCTGTAATGGTTTCCATGGTACAATAATGTGGATGAGTGAAGAATTTCATCCTGATCTTATGTAAAAGAATATCTCAAGATGATGTTAATGACCTATATTTATTTAAAGACAGGTTTACTAGAGAAGAAGGATGGAAGTCAAAACCTCTATTTATATAAATCCTATAAGAAAAAAAAAAAAAAGAAAAATCACACATATCCTTTTAAAGGAAAATCATGCCCTCTATAGGTGTCTGTGCTGCCCAGCAAAAAAGTCACTAACAACGACGAGACTTTCTTCCAGATACACACAGTTGTGAGCATCTTGTAATTTTCCTCAGCTTATCTGAGCTCTTTAGGATACTAAAGACACCAGGCTCACTGGATCTGTACAGATATCCAACTTCACCTACTCTCAGTAGTCATGTTGCTGCAACAGAACATCCAACATGGCCCCGGTATGTGCCCTTGAACAATTGCACCTTAAAGGTTTATTGATACACTAAAGTAGCTGCAGAAGGTATTTTGAATACAAGGAAGGGTGTGGAAATACATACAAGAGTGAGAAATGATTGTATACTTTTGAGAACATAGAATCATCTTCATTTTTAACAGACACACTACATTATTCAATTATTCCAAAACCACTGAGCATTACATTTTAAGAAAGAACATGCCCATTACAAAGCAGTTGAACATGTGTCTTAAAAGAATGCAATCACATTTTAAGACTCAAAACCTTGCATGTTTAATTTGAAACATCAGATTAAAAAGCAGTAAATCAGGAGAGATCACAGGAAACACAAGTCCTTTGCAGCTGTTATCTTAGAAGAAATATGAATAAGTATGTGTGATGTGCACTGGGCAGGTTCAGTATAGCATCCATACCTAACAATTGTTTTATAGCAGCAAATTGAAGCCAGAGGGAAACCCAGATAGCAAATGGGATGCTGATTCCAAATGGGTTTCCTATGGAAGCACACTGGGGAGAGTAATTAAATCTGAGTTCAAAACCTCCTACAATTCTAGATTATAAGCAACATTTATAAAAGAAAGAAAAAAAAGGCATGACTTACAGAAAGGTTTTCAGTGAACTAAGCAGGAGGTCACTGGAATTAAAATCTACTCGTTTTCCATTAAAGGATCGTTTTTA
Organism: Corapipo altera; assembly: GCF_003945725.1. Lineage (NCBI taxonomy): Eukaryota > Metazoa > Chordata > Aves > Passeriformes > Pipridae > Corapipo > Corapipo altera. Next base: position 24,359,815 of record NW_020884877.1, read on the forward strand.
ATACTCAATACATACCAAAATCCAAACAACTTTGTCTCGAGAAGGTTTGGACTAAAAATCATGATCTGAATTTCACCATTGACAGCTAGTATCATAAACAGTCAAACTTCTAATAACACCTTTCATAGTCCTTAAAGAAGGTTATGCAGACCACGCACTTATAGAATCTGAAGAAAAAGAGATTACAGCAGTTCTCATCTTACCAATAGACCTTCATATTTAATTTCTGCCATTTATCTTGTGCTTTACAAGTACAGAATAACTGCTACAAGTTGGTGTTTATGATAGAAACGTGTGGGACAAAGACCATCCAAAATTCAGGGAGTCCTCTGGGTGTGGGTATGACCTTGATCACTAAACAGCAGGACCTGGACTACTGACCCATTTTTGCAGGAAGGAAAACAATTTTCCCAGTGCTGTGCTGCCTTTCAGGACATACACTGATGCCAGTAGCAGAGAAATCTGCAGGAAGACATTTGTTTCAGGTCATCTTCACACAGCAGGTGAGAATTACCAGTGTTTCTCTCCAACTCATATCTATGTGTCACCAGTAACTGAACACCAAAGAATACCTGAGGATCAGCTGGGAATCCCAGATGACCATGTATGTAAGAGGACTTAGGTAAAACATTTGGAGTAGAGGCTCTTGAAACCATCTTGAAATGCAGCTTGCAATTCTAGAATAATTTTCAGTGCCAGTGGAGGTGAAGCATGTCAGTCTAAGCTGATAATAGCATGAAGTTTCAGGTGCACAAGGACAAATTTGCAACTATAACTCTTGCTTCAGACCTTAATACTTAACATACACAAGCCAAATAATACTGCTTTGCTAGCAGCAGTACTTAGCACTTAAACAATGCCTTCCATTCAAGCTCCTTAAAAGTCATTTATATGTATTGACTCTCTCAGTATTGAGGAAGAATGATTCAGTTCTTCAATTACCTCTTCAAAGATTATAGAGAGAAAATAAAAAGTAAAAACAAGATCTCAAAGATCCAAGAGCTGAATAAAAAATGAAAACTTTTCAAAAGAAAGAAAAATCTTATTCCCTATTTATCTGGAGTGCAGATTTCAGTAAGGCTTCTAGCAGAGCTAAAAAGTTTACTTCTGGTGCACGTAACATGGGGGCAAGTTTTGAGAGGTCTGCCCACCACTTGATTTAAATAAAAAGATTTATAGAATCAGTCATACTGTAGTGATGTCTTCGTGGTAGAACCTTATGCTAAATCAGCATATTACAGTGGAATTCCCTTTGGTTTGGATTTCTTTTTTTTAAGTTCCACATTTCAAAGAATAACCACAGCATTAACTTTCCTTGATGCTGATGCTGCAGGTGGCCAGTTGCTATTGCCCATTTCCAAGCCAGTAGGACCATAAAATTGCATGAAAGGTGAGTCATGGAAGATTTGTGGTTCATAAACCGCAGAAGTTTAGACTCTAAATTTTCCTTTGTGCTTCAGTTTCAAATATATCCAGAACTCAAAAACAAAGAGACATGGGTCTGCCAAGTTCTATGCCATTTGGGAAAATGAACACATGTACTCTACTGGCTGAGGTGTGTGAACCCTGGGGTATTATTGGAAAGAAACCTATTGCCTTCAGCCAGAGATAGACAGGGCCATGGATAAACATCACTAAGTTTCAAAATTATACTGCAAATACTTAATACTAAAGGAATTAGTCCTTCATTTGAAAGAGCCACTGGTTCTTCATGCTGAGACACTCTGCACAAGGCCAAATTCTATGCTGCCTTCTATTCTATGAAGTCCCATTAACTGTCAGCAGAAAAGCTAGTCCATAAGCTCTCCTGCAAGTTTATTTTTTCTGGAAACAGAAGGTTTATTCCTGCATGCAAGCCAGCACAGTCCACCAATCAGTGGTATACATCAATCCTTAACAAGGTATTTGGCACAGTAAAGCAAACACAAACATCACCTTGCTGAAAAAGTTATAACCTAGATGTGAGATGGGGCTATACAATGACAATACCTTCTTTTTTCTTAATTAACAAACAGTCTGGTAATTTCCTAAAACTACTAGATAGCCTGCAAATCTTATGGCTGCAAGATGCTTCAGACAGTTGTTCAACAAGAACAACTCCAATAAGATTGCAGAAGAAATTTTTCTACATGGGTAACAGCTCTCAAAACTTCTGGATAGAGCAATGTCTATCCAAGGGAATGAGTTCATGGTTGGCCCACAACACCCACATGATCCATCTGACACATGACACCTTCCTGTGACCTTCTTCCCATCTGTATTCACAGATATATAGAAGTGAAACCTTTAAGAATGTCATCCAAGAGAGCTGTAACAGAGATCAAGAAGTTAAAGCAGTCTTCAGATAATTAAATGTGAACCCTATATGCATCCTTTGAGCTGGGGACTTCTTTTCTACTTTACTTCCACTGTCCAGATTTTAGCAAAGATGTAACCAAACAAGACCAACTCCTAACACTGAGGTCATCTGTCTGCTCTTCTCACAGCTGGTAATGCCCCACAGCCACTGCTACAAGCTGCACTCCAAGCCTGAACCAGCTGCAAACTTCAGAAACAAGCAAACAAGAAGTGGTGGCATTTTTATAAATTCTTAAACTGAATAATTTCCCAAATGGGCCCCACTATATGAAGTTGAGGTGGCAATTATACTCAAACAATCAAGCTTGCTGCAAAGAAGATGAAGACAAATTTATTCTCAATATACATGGGGAATAAGATGTGAAGTCATAAGCTTTTAATTGTACCAGGGACAAATCAGACACTTGGGAAAAAGTTTAATAATAAGGAATTGAAGCATTCCTGGAAGACATTACTCAAGGAGTCCTGTGAAGTCTTCAGTGCTGGAAGCCATACAAATGTCTGTCAGGAATGACACATACAATTGATCAAGCCTTGGATATGGAAAAGACTGGATGGCCTTCTGAAGTCCCTTCCAATCCCATGACTCCATGATTCATATAACAATTGATGTTAAATTTGGACTACAATATAGGACTTTCACATGCTGGATATGGGCCAGCAAGACAACTATTACTGTCTAGAGAACACCATAAATCTGAAAAGAAACAACTGTTATGAGGTGAAAAAAAAAAATCAGCCTATGAAAACGACAACAATATCAATATATAAATCATTAATGTTGCAGAGCTTAGTGAGAAGGAGTGAGACAGAAGGAATCTGGTTTAGCCTTAATTAAGCATCAGTTTGCAGATCTCAGCCAAATGTCCATTTCTGACAACCAGTGAACACAGTTTTCATTTGAGACTACAGAGGGTGGAACATGCAGGCAAAGAAATTAATGCTTTTAAAGACATTTCCATCTTCAAACATAAACTGCCCTGTTACATTCAAGCACCACATTGCATATAAAAGTTCTTTTACATACTTTTTACTGGATTTGTAAAGTAGAGAGTTACAATAAGTTACTTAGGTCACATCACATTTCTTCAGCTTTGTTCCACAAAAGCACACACTGTGTGTTCTTGAAGCTATCAGCTTAAAAGTGTATATGAAAGAAGATTCAAATGTGAAACATTGGTTTGGAGCCTCTTCATATTTCCATGGGGCTTGTATGAACAGAAGAATGGTCGGACTCAGTCTGAGATCCAGATCTGTCCTGACTGCTTCCAGCTGGGAGACAAGGCCAAGAAGGGCCCATGTTCCTTCTTCTGCTTGGAAATTTATTATAATGCCCCTTCTCATGAAATCTGGGCTCCACCCAGTCCTCAGTCCCTCTTTACACACTATATCTATGCAATGAGCATATCAACATTTACTCCATCAACAGGGAAAAAAACGGTAGGAATAATAAAATCTTTTCAGCATGTCCACCATGTTTTCCTATCCCCTCCTAAAAGGCCCAAATTGAGCAAGACATAGCACTTCAATGCTTTTGTGAAGATATTTTACAGGGACCTGATCTCATCAGTCCCACCACCTTGTCTAACATTCAGAGCAACTGGACTACTCTCCTCATGGGCAGTGAAAGGCAGGAGGTGAATACACTGCCAGGCAGAGATCATCCCTAGCAAGGACAGAACAGGAAAAAAAAATTGTGATTAAAACAAAGGGGAAAAAAAGAGAATAAGAAGGAAAAAGAAATAAACAGGAGATGAAAGAAACAACTCTGAGGATCCAAAAAGTTGCCAAGGAGGGGGAGGAAAATGGGTCATACAGGCAGAGAGAAAATAATAAAGAACATATGATGAAAGCTGTCAAAGACCAACCAATATTCAGATATACTGACACTGTGGCTGAGAATCATGGTGGCTCCATTGTTGCATTCAACAATTTTAACTGAATGAACTTTAGGACACTTTCTCTGATTTCCAATCTCTCCAATAAGAACAAACAAATTATCCAAGAATGAGTGAGGTTCGTACAAACCTCTTTTGACTGACTGTCATCCACAAAGTTGTTTGCTGAAGAATCATTCTCTCCAACGTCACCTTCCCCATTTTTTAAGCTTTTGTATTTCTCCCCACCCAAGTGCCTCACTCAATCTGTCTAGTTGCCAGTTTAGGGCAATTCTCCTTTTTGTGAGATCCCAACAACTGCTCTGCGTGCCAGTACTGAAAGTGAGCAGGTCAGAAAGACGCCAATTATCCAAGTGTTTACACAGATGTGAATAAAAATATGCAACGTTGATATTAGAAACAGAGAAATGCATTCTTCATTTTTTTTTTTCAAAGATAAAGCATTAAAGAAGACTTAAAAAAAAACACATATGGAAAAAGCTAGTTCTTTACATGTTGCTGACACTTCACATCCCATTACCTCTTTGGTATATTTCTTACATATACAAAAATTGATTGCATTTTGCCCATCTTTTTTTTTTTCAGTTCCTTTTGCTTGTAGTTCCCTTCAGAGATTTTTTCTTTGATGATAGATTAAGAAAATCTTCCCTCTCCTTCACTTAAATTAGGTCCCACTACCACACTGAGATAGTTACATTTCTTAGCAGACAAGCATATTAAAACCTTGAGATAAAAATTGAACCTCACTCTGTTAAATTTATTCTGACAACCAATTCTATCCATGAGGACAGAGGGCAGAACCTGGCCAGTTTCTGTGTTCTATCCCTGACCACACATTTTATTCTACAAACTTTATATTGGAGATGAGCAACAGGCAAAATAATGTTGTCTCACTTCAATTTTGCTGAAGTCAGTAGAAAGGTTGCCAGTGCCTTCAGTGAGACCTGAGTACAGAACCATGTCCAAGGCAAGCTCTTCATTTACAATCACTTGCCAGGAGACTTCTGTGAGCTCCATACAGAGCTCTACAGGCTCTGAAAACCACTTTAGAACTGGAGACACTTTTAAACTCTGCAGAGAAGCTCTAAACTAGATGTGCCTCGGAGATTCATTTATCAACTTAAAACATAACAGTATGCCTTAGTCCTAGGTGTTCAGACAAAAGGCACTTGCCAGAAGTCTGAGATCAGAAGTCTGAGAAGTCTCCTGGAAAGTTGGAAGTAACAAAAGAACTGGGAAAAGCAATCTTTGATTAGTATTGATGAGATTTAAAATATAAAATAATTGTGTAAAGCTTGGAAAGGGAGACTGAGAAAATATCACTAAAATCCATACAATTTCATACCAGAAACAACAAGAAAGTTACCCCCTGACATTGTCACAGAAAGTGTCAAATTAACATGAGTTCTGAAAGCCACATAGGATCCCATTTTAGACAAAAAAAATCTCCATGCACTGAGAAGGTAAGAGAAGAATAGAAAACTACTTTTCCCAGTGTAGTCTCAGATACAGCATAGATACAATTCTAGCAAAGAGTGGTTTGGCCAGTTGCACAAAAAGCTTGTTTTCTCATGGAGGTTATTAAAACAGTGTTTTTTGAATAAAAGACAATTATACAGACAATCTGTATCAGAATCAGTAAATAGAGAGTAGAAATAATTTCACTGAAAACTGCAAAGGTACACAAACAAAGATCGTTGGTCTTGCTGAGAAAATTCCTGGAATATTTGAACCTCGTGATACATAATCAAGTCTGCTGATCATGGAATGTTTAGGCTTCAGATTTAAAAGATGCCTCCAAAATCACATGCAAAATAATTGATTTTTGAAAACTGTAGTGAGTACAAACATGAATTAAGAGAAATCAAGCCCTTAAGTACCCACTTGTCTCAAAGAAAAAACAAGAGAACTCATCAGAATGAGGTGGGGGTTTTTAACATCAGGTATGGTTTCTGAGGAATCTAGCTTTGTTCAGAGGAATAAAGATAAGATAAATAATAAAAATAAGACCTTACGAATAGATAGAATAGTTAAGTGTATCACTAAACAACTGCAAATCAACATAGCACTATTTTGACAAGTGTCAGCAAATTGTCAACCCTCAGTAAATACCTCTAGGATTCATAGCACAGGAAGCTGAGACGACAATAAAAGCACAAAGACCTTTTTGCACAGCAAGTTAGAGGTCTGTAGGGGAATTCCAGCCTTGCCACAGCATCAGTTTCTGTGACCAAGTCCTGGCAGTGCATTGCCACACAGGCTCAGAGAGCACAGGGATGTCACAGGTTACAACACAGGAAGATTTCCCCTATGCCTCAAATACTGTTCCTTCATTTCCTGTAAGTTCAACTACTTTACTACTTTTTCCAGTAGCCATGGACCCCTTCCCTTGAATCACAGAACCATTAAGGTTTGAAGAGACCTCCAAGATCATTGAATTCAACCTTTGAGCAAATAGTAATGGTTTTGTGATTAGTATTATGTTTCCATAAGGGAGAGGAGTGTTTTAAGGTACAGAGCTAAGATCTAAGCTGGTTTAAATCAGCCTGTTTCCATAGGGTCACAGAAGTGAACCAGTTTACACTGGGTAGGGATCCAGTAGCACATCTTTCTGTAAAAGTTTTGGCAGCTCACGGTAAAACCATTAATCTTGAACTACACTGCTAACAGTTCTGGAAGATCTGCAATCACAATGACTCTGCATTATTTATTCTACTGCTTATCTGACAGGAAAAACCAGCCTCCAGGAATCTGCCTGGTGAAGTACAGGACAATGCATGATTTCTGCCTCTGAGGCAACAGCCTCATATTTGGAATTACTTTGTTATCTGAAACCAGAGGTAGTTAGTGAGAGTTTTCTTCTTTAAATTAAATAGATGGTCCTGTTTTCAAACAGTGGAGACATTTCAAGGCATCTTTTTTATTGCTTTAATAGATGACTTTTAAGCAGAGTAACCCAAGCAAATTCCACACAAAATCCAGTAATTTGAAGAAAGGATTGGAATCCCAAACTTACAGATTCTGCTTCTGATACTTATTCCCAAAATTACCTCACAGACTCATGAACACAAATTAAAAAACAAAAAAAATAAAAGCACTTTTTGAGGAGTCAGGGGGGAAAAAAGGTAATTCTTACAGTCAGGACAGATACCAAAAAGACTTGCTACTGCCCTATTTTCTAGTTTTAAGTTTCTAACGAGCAATAAGAGCAAGAACAAATAACAGGATGCAGCAGAGTTCCAAATAAGAATTGGTTTGTTGGTTTAACAGACAAGAGCAACTTTTCCCAGCACAGTTATCTAAGTCCATGAGATATCCAAAACAATTATTAACCACTTACTACAAAGAGGTAGTTGCATCTGTGCTGGAAAAGACAGACACTATCTGGATTTATTGGTGCTGTGCATGAAGAGAGATCTGGAAGAAAATAAGCAGTTAACGAACTATTACAGGTTTTTGATATTATAATTAGAAATCTTTAGAGTAAAACTTGCATAAAGAACACAACTGCTCAATTTGAAACAGTTTCTTGTAAGTCTAAAATTTAGGCCAGTTTCCTGAGGTTGGCTAACATTTCAGTTACCATTGCCATCCCTAATCACAGCAAGTTTTTCCTTCCAGCATTTGCTTTTCTCTGAATTTGAAACCCAAGCTTAATGCAAAGCCACATCAAGCAGAAGCAGGACAAAATAGATCCATGCTGAGCCTGTATGGGTAAAGCTGCAGAGATTCTTGCTGCTCTAGTCACAATAATAGTTTTAGCTGAAAAACTACTGGTCCATTTCAGGAAGTGGCTGCTTTGCTGCTGTGCCACACAAAGCCACAGAGAAGTGAAGCTAGACTTCTCCTAGGTTTTTTTTAACATATATTAGCTGGGACACAGCAGTATAGAATCTTAGAAGCTTGTAAAATGAATTAAGCAGACAAATGCACTGTATTTGTTTTCAGTTCAGTAGAAGGCTTTAATATTGAATACATACGAAGAAGAGACATGCTAAATTGAATGAGCCTGGAGGCTTAAAGTGATATTAATTCCACTTGCATTCAACCATGTGGATCCAATGATCAAAGAGATTTGGAAGCCAGGAGGGAATAATGGAAATATCAACACTCAGCAATATTCTGTTGCCTCAGGGCGGCACAGGACACTAACAGATGTGAGGAGAGCAGCAGGGCCATCTCTGCTCACACTGAAAGGGGACAGGAACTACAGTCACACTGGATTTTCATGCATCAACCTCAAACCTTCAAGATGCTGTTATGAAAGTGTGCCAATTGCACATCTACCCTTTTGCTCTATAAGCTTTATAAATACTGTCCTGGTTTTGACTGGGGTAGAGTTCGTTTTCTTCTTAAACCATGTCTTGTTAAACCATAGCAGAAACTTTCTATATAAAGCACCACTAGTGATGGTCAGCACCTCTTAGCATGGCTTTGAGGAAATGAAAGATGAGCACCAAAACACAATTGTGGTAACTGAAAATTATCAGGTAAGTCTTTTAAAGAGACCAGAGACAGGGCTGTGGAGTAAGCAAGTGTTTATTTGAGCACTTGCCACAGGAGATAAAACCTTGGTTTGAGCTGTTTAAAAAAGCCTTTCCAGATCTAGTGTATGTATTTTGCATTGTCCAGAAGTGATAATAAACTAAACTAGAAATATTAGCTGTTTAAAAAATAAAAAAAATTAACCCTGACCTCCAAAATTCAGAACAACTTTTTGCCAGAAGGTTCCTCCACCAGTGCAGGAGATTGCACTTCCAAATCAAACTGATAATGAAAGCAAGTTCTCACAGTATTAGGGCCTAAATTGTTCTCTACATTCTTGTAGAAAGACAGATCCGCTGAAGGCCAGTGTATTATTTTTTTTATTATATGCCAAGCCTTAATTCTGTGAAAGAACAGACCTGACATTGACACAGGCTGCAAGTTTAAAACAAGTGGTTAAAACTGGACATGTAATGAATAACTTCATACTTAGCTTTAGTATTCAGCCTGCCTCAACTTAAAATAGGGTTAATACCTCACATGCAAATCCCATTGAAATGAATGGGAAGTTTCCCCTGATTTAACAGAATTTTGATCATACCTTTTGGCAAACTTCAACAGTTACACTCTTTCATATTTTTCTGCGCAACACTTCCATCCAGAGAAGGGGAAAGTATTCTTGCAGCAACTGGAGATTGCTGGAAGAGTATTTCATGATGAACTGTTCCTCCACAAGTGTGCTTGTTTTGTTTTTAAAGTAGCAATTGTTTTCAAGGACTAGAGGACTTGGATTTTGTTGTTCCTAAATGTGTATGTTCTTTGTCTTTCTGCATTGTTTTAAAAAAGTGCCAGTGATAACTTCCCTGATGTCTTGCAGCATTTTTTAAATAGTTTAAATTTACTTTGGGAAGGTCCTGTGGTACCTTATAAATCTCCCAGAGAGTAGAAAAGGATTTTTGTGGGCTTTCTTTTTGCCAGATTTCCCCATGCTATGTGTATTTTAACTACTACTTTCTTTAGACTGAAGTGCTGCCTATGTTTTAACCCCCCTTATGCTGAGCTGCTGTATCTTCTGCACGGAAGGTTCAAATCACCAGAGCCCCAAATGGTCTGTTACAGGCAAAAAACCACTTACATTTCATTCAAATAACTAGTAGATGTCCTTACTGTTCCAACAAGATAAGGATTGTCAGCGTGCAATAGTCAACTAAAAACAAGTTCCACACAAAGACATGTATCTTCAGGTAAAAAGGTGAATGATGAAAAGTAGATAAATGTCTACTTACAGGTTTTTAGCCTTTCAAGCTGTCTGTGCTGTTACAAAGTTATTTTTCCCCCCATTCTTTGAAGATGGCTGAGCTGATTTTCAACTACAAACTACTGAAGGCTGGGGTTTTTAAATAAGTTTAAATCGTGAAAGAAAAAAAGAATCAATGGGAGACTTGCATTGTAAATGTTAAAGAAATGAAAGAGAAATGCAAACCACATAAGACATAGCAGTGTGCCCTCTGGTTTGAAAATACCAGCCATTTCTCCCTAATTGCTAGTCCTAGTTAATGTCAGTCCCTTTCCTTAAGGACTGTGTTGACAGATACATAGCCTTGCACATACATAAAGCTCTTCATGAATTTTGTGAGTCTAGTTAGACAGGCAGTATTAAGTATGTAGACCTAGATGGAAATAATGATGAAGCAACAGCCATGGAATATAGGATACAAAATCTTGGTACAACTTTCAGCCAGAAGAAGCTGTGAAGGTCCTGAAGCCTTTAGATGTAACTTTATTGACATCTGACAGAAGTGAATCCTTGGCAATACTTCTGCATTTCAGTCAAGCAAACATTGAGGAAAGCAAATGCTTTAATGGTAATGATTAATTCCGAACTTACAGGGCATGAAAAGCATCACTGTAAGACAGATTGGGGGGCTGCTGACAGGTTTAAGGCTCAAGAACAGACATCCAATAAAAGAGCACATAAACATAGCTAAGTGAGACATCTGCTCCAAGTTACTCAGTCCATCCACAGGGGTGACTCTGGTTTGCATTGTTTACAAATAAATATAGTAAATAATCAGGCAAATCTGTTGTTAGTTAAAGCATTAGGAAAAATACACCCTTTACAATGCCTTTTGCAGAAAGACATCTGATAACTGGAACTCTGCAACCCAAATTGCTTACAGAATCCTTTATCTGGGTTTACCTTTTGTCTCTTCTCATTTCATTTTCTGGTCTCACAGGTCACTTTATTAGTTATGTTTTACAAGCAAACATCTTTTCTAGCAACAAATGATGTCAAAATTTTGGCCATATGCTTACCATTACACCCAAGACTCAACAATCAAAAATTGTCTAACCAGAAAAAGATTCTAGTGTTTTCAAAATACTTTGGAGACAAACATATTCATCTATAAAGAAAACAGACAACTTGTTTGGACTACTACATATGTAGTATTAGAGACTAATGTGTTTAAAAGACCAACCTTTCTTTAAGGGAATCTCAGTGAGAAATTTAAAATGAGAGCTAGATTTACAGCTGTAAACTCTTCCCAGCACAAGCAGTTTTCCTATTAGTGCATCTTCTACAATCATCTGCTTTCTGCAGTGTGATTTTTCATTCTGATCCCACTGAGAAAAGAATTAGCCATGGTATAGTGGCTTCTCCTGAGCTGAGCCAAGTGCAGAGCATTCAGTTCTTGAGTATTAAAAGTCAGATTTTAATTTGTTACAATTTATTTCACAGAGGTTACTAGCACAAACTAGTAAGGAAAAGCCTCACATATGAATGTCTTCCACTGTTTTTTTTAAAGGAACACAATCAAGATCAGCTTCAGACTATTAATTTTCCATTCTAACAAATGGTTTAACTTCCAGGCTCAACCCAAATTTCTGAACTGGATTGATTCCACTGGACACCCTACTTCAGGCTGAATATCAGCTGCTTCAGAGAAAGCACCTGATGAATCTCATTCACTGAGAAAGGATGCCAAAAGACAAAATAACATCTAATAACACTTTAAAAACAGAGAGGTGATTTTTATGCTAACAGAAGTACTGCATTAACATTCTGGAAATTGGTGTATTTTCAGTATTGAAGACTCAGAGTCTTTTGGCAACTGGCAGGGACAATGATGGCACCTTGCTGTGGTTAAGCTGGAGGTTCTACTACTGTCAACACACAGACTACATCTCTAAGCTTCCTCTCTTAATGAGGGACAATGCACACAAGATAATGAGTAAGGAATGAAGATTTGTGTATCCTTCTAAACCAGCACATCACAGAAATAAAGACGAAAATAAGAGTGAAAACACAAACAATGAAAAGACCCAATTAAGCCACTGTTGACAGTCCAGCACCAAAGCACCTTCTTTGCAGGTCAGGTACTGCCTGTTCTTGGCACATTATATGTTTCTACTCAGTAGGGGCAGAAAAGGAGATATGTAAATTGAACTACTGAAGTTCTGCAGAATACTGGGAGCTATCTTGACTTGCCTTCACTCAGTACAATTGCCTTTTTTTTTTTTTTTTGCTGAAAACGTATATTTATCACTGCAATGCAAATCAGACATGAAACCACAGAGAAATCAGGATATTACAGCTGGTGGAAGATCAAAATATCTTCATTTGATCCTACATGGATCATCACAAGACTGACTCTGTAGGGAAATTATTGCAGCATCAACAATCAGAGAAAACAGATGAAGCAATACCTGCTTATGATCCATTTTTGTCAGCTCCTGACCTCTCACTAGTGCCAAAACTTGGAAAAAACACATACTAAATTAAAACCTAATGGCTTTAAATTCTGGAAAATACACTTACTTCTCTGGAACGAATCTCTAATAAAAAAAAATAAAAATTAACATCTTCTGCTCTTGTAAATTTTGGCTGCTCTATCTCTATTCATATTCTTTCTTTATGCCTGCAATGACATCACTCAATAATAGGGAAAATGGAAACTTATTGCAAGCTTAATTCATGGCCCTTTAAAGGATTCAAGATGCAAACTGTACTGAACTAACGAATTTACAGGAATGGGACCTTCAAGAGTTTTACGTAGATGTTATTTAGAGGTCCAGACACCCATGAACAGTGGAAAATACAATAATTCAAAATTCAATCATTGACATATCTTTAACCAGAAGAAGGTTATACTCGATTTCAGCTTGAATCATAAAAGGAAGAAAAAGAACTTCAAACATCATTTTAAAAAATGATTACTATAATTTGCAAAAAATATTTTAGTCTAGAATTTTCATGTTTAATGCTCATAATAGTTCATTTCTTCTCCTTTTATGGACTACATAATATAATCTTGTTTATCTAAAATTCTCTGGGGATTTCTGAATCCACTTGAGAACAGACATTCATGATAGGGGAATGGAGGGATTACAATGAATTGCATCAGTTTTTAGAAGAGGTGGAGCTCCTTTAATGTAGTCTCTTAAAGTGAGCCTTTGTTCTTTTTTTGTTGCACCGAGGGGGAGGGGACAGGGGAGGAAAGTCCAATCACATATTATATAGCAAACTATCCTTTAACTGAGATTTAAATTAATCAGAGGTGTTAATTTATCTGTAAAAATTATATGCTGCTCCCAGTAAGGAAACAACCCTGAACTACTACTAGTTCTCATAAGATTTTTCAATAACTAGAAAAATATTCCCTTATACACTGAGTTCCCCAAAGAAATATTTCTTCCCCAGAGGACTGTGCAAGGAAAAGTGTTTCTCACTTCTAACAGCAAGCCTGCCCAAGGGAGAACCTCTCTTCCCTCCTTGTTACCTCTGAATTCCAAGACTTCCAAAATAGACACGATTAATGTGTCATTGCTGAAACAATTGCTTTCAGCCACTGCTTTTGCCTGTAGCTGAAAGCTTGATGCCTTTTAATAAACTGAGATTTGGGATTAGTCTAGTGCAGTATCACACCCCATTCAGAGCTAACAGGTACAGAAGGAAGAGAGGTACAATTCAGCTTCCTCTTTTCCTTTGTAATAGCTAACTCAGGCTAGAGGCAAAAGTGGCAGCTACACCTAGAACTCTGTAGAAAAAAAAATAGGGAAAATAGCATAGTACAGATGAGACAACCTGCCTGGTAAGAAAGTAAGGACCTTGGCCAGAAACAAGACTGTACTCTACAGGTTGTTAAGCAATCTGCAAATAGAGAAGGTAGAGAGGTAGACAACAGAAACACAGAATAATCACTGGTCCTGTAAGTCAAACCTAGTGGGTTTGGGTTTATGATACCCTATCATAGCAAACAAAATCCACCCTAAGATGCATCTAACACAACCATGGGCATCCATCTCCTAAATTGGGACTGAGCATAATTTTAAGGGTTACTGCTTGTATACTTGAGCTTTGTGAACACAGATGAAGAGAAAATAACCCCTCTGTTTAAAAACATACTGTACAACTCCTTGATTCCAGATATTTCCAAAAGACGTAAAAACTCTGCAAGAGTGAGGTGTAGAGACTGCCAGCATGCACAGAAAAACATTTGCCACTTCCCTTAAGATGATCTCTTTCCTAGAATACCCAGGAACACAGGGCATCTTTCTTCCACATGAATTGATCACTGCAATCTTTAAGCCTAAATTCTTCTATAAGCCTAAATTCTTGTCCTCTGTGCCAGTCACCAGATTCTTGAATTTCTACAGCTTTCACCCAGGATGATTTGTTGACTTTGGAAAAAACAGCCTCACAAAATAAGTTTTCTTGAAAAAAAGAATCTGTTTACATGAAAAGCACTAGCACAGGACAATATTTCACTTGGTGGTGGAAATACTGGGCTGTTACTCTTGATGTTTTTGCTTAATGAAACCTGATTGCTTTCCAGCTTTTTATCTCAAACTGGGGTCAATACATTCTTAATTAGATGCTATACAGACTTCCCTGTAACAGAGATAGTGGCAATTCTCTTCAAAAGATTGCAAATTACCCCTAAAAAATAAGTAATTACCCTTGTGCCATAACATACGTATTTTTCTTATCACTAGGTGACAACTCAGCCTGACTGAGGATGAAGAGAGCTTATTCTTATTTTGTGTTTCAGTTTGAGTATGAGCTGAGAAGTGAGACATTTTAAGAGATTGCCAGTTTTCCCATAGCTCTGATAGAAGGAGAAGGAGACAGCAGTCCTTCCTGTGGCTTGACACACCTAACAGTAATACTACCCAGCTGCACTTTGTAGCTCTCTTCAGTCAAATTACTATGATTGTTTTTAAAGGTCACACTTACAGTGGATAAAATAACCCAAATCACCCTTACGAAGCTTCAGTACTCTTTTAAGTTTCTCTGTTTCACACAAAAAACTGACACAAACTTCTCTTGCTGCTTCACACAAATCTCACACTTAAGCATGTTCTGGGCAGATACACGCACTTGTGCTCACTTATAACATTTTTGACTGAAGTGAGTCCTCAGATGCTACAGTACAAACAACCAGAGATTCCAGCCTTCAATTGGCCTATAAGTTATTCAACATGATTTATGGGAAGACATTCTGCTGTGACTCGGGAGTTAAAGTAATATGGTAACTATAAAGAAGTGATCAAAATCATGTAGAATCCAATGAGGTTTTCCCTCAGCACCAGTTATAAGGATGCTTTATAACAGATATCTGTCCTTCAAAAACAAGACAACTCTAATTAGATTTTTAATAGGTCTTCAGATAAGCTATAAACTGGACCACAAACTGGAAATTGAACTGAATTCAAAATAGTAACTGAGAATTTTTCCTGAGTTCAAAGTTAGAAGAGACAGCCCAAAGAAATCATGCAAGAGTTCCTCCACTTATTTAAGAACCTTTAGAGAAGACATCAGTCACTCAAGATGTCTCCAAATCCATATTATTACTTTTTAAGATTTGGGTATTGCAGTTCCAGTGAAAATTAAACTTTCCTTCAGATTCCAACTTCTGGGTCCAACTCTACCATCAATAACCACCTGACCAGGTAGGTACAATTATAATCAGTTAGTCATGTTTTTATCCCTTTGAAACATTAAGTGGACTGAGCTTCTTTAGTCTGTGGCTTCAAGGCATTTTTCCAGACAGTGCATCATTCTTTTATGTTTTTCCTGAATCTTTCCCAATTTCAGCCTTCTTTGTAAATTGTGGCTACCAGAATTGGATTTGCCAAGTGTAAGTGAATCATTGTTTCCTCAGTGTTTTACAAAAAAAGTAACACCCCTCACCTCTCTCCTCCCTGACTTTCCCTTCCCTAAGTGTTCAATAAGAGCTTAATCAGATCTCTTGCCTACAGCATCACAAGAACAGTCCATATTTCCTTGTTTATCCAGTATTAGTCTCAGAACATTTCCAAAGCTGCTCTCAGATGTAACATCCCATTTTGTGTCACCCACATTCTGCTCCCAATATACATGGTCTAACAAGTGACTGTTACCAAACATGAGTCTGCCTTGCAATAAGATCCAGAGTAGCACATATGTGCTCCTTACATTATTAGTTAAAAAACAAACGTGAAACCAAAAAAAAAAGGAAAAAAATCCCAAACAACTCTCTGTCCCAGTGAGGCTGGTATGCTGTCAATAAGTCCTTGGAATTATCCACTCACCTAGAATCAGAACACAGTGTACTGCAGTCAGGGTGCTTCTGATATGAGGGAATTTCCCATCAGATTTCAGTAGAAGCAAAGGTCAGGAGACAATAACAGTTTTGTATGTGTTGTACAGAAACACTAATTTGAAACACAGTGTGGATAAAAAATATTGAATTTGATCCATTTCCAGTCAATCTTGGAAACAAACACTGGGCTTTTACTGATGTATTAATAGATGGACAAAATTCAGCTCTGATGCATTGATGCCAGGGATGGATTTACTTGGAGTATTTAGCCTGCTAATCCCATTACTGAAGGCCTAGTTGATAGAAAAACCATCCCAGGAGATGTCACTACTTTCCCCTCTAGAAATATTAAGAAACAACTAGTGAATGATTTAGGGATTTTCCACACATATCATTCTTACAAATCTTCCATTGCTTCATGCTACTGACAGACAGGTAGCAAATATCACAAAGTGGCAGACATAATTTCAGTGGGGAAAAAAGAACAGGGATTTTGCTAAATCTGTTTTCTACTGAAAAACTCATAAATGGAAACTTATTTGGCATCTTTGTTGGAGCAGAATTGGCAGAGTAAGATGGAAAGCAGTCCTGTATCTCATTACTTCCTCTACTATCGCTAGCTGAAAACTTTGGAAAAACAGGCCCCTTTCTGTTTAGATACAAACGTGCTGTTGCTGTACAGTGTGTCTGGCTTTCTCTTTCCTCCTTAGTTTGGATGACACCTGCATACAAAGGCTCTTTGTCTTTTTAAAGCTTCACCTACTACTGTTTATCTCCTACCTGACTTCTATTTGTGCTATCATAGGCATTTCCTAAGCAATAATAACAATGTCAGCAAAAGAGGGGTAAAATGGCATCACCATGCAAGCATACATACTAAAGTGTTCCCAATTTCACTTTAACTTGGTGTAGTTAAACTGAGTTTTTGGTATTTTCATTAATTAGTTAAGTGCAGACAGATATAGCTTTCTAAAAGAGGACTGCAAGTTAGTGCATAGGATGAGCAATATCAACAGTTGCCCAGTTTAGCCAAAATGAGACAATGATTAAAGGTGATGGGAAGAAGCAAAATGTGTAAAAAACCCTCTACTTCATGCCAGGATTCCCCAGAAATAAAAGATGATGAAAAAAGACATCAAAAGCTATGATACAGGCTTGACTGCAGTTGGTGAACTATTTCAAAAGAGCTGCATTCATAAAAGGACGCAGCAGCTGCTTTAACAGAACAGGAAAGGTGTTCTTACATCTCACATAAGCCTAATCAGGGCAGTACAGTATTCTATAGACACATCCAGGACAGTTCAAAGCTAAAATAGCAACAAGAGCATGCTAATCCACTGGACTAATTATCACCCTTGAGACCTCAGCTAATTTTTCAAGGTATTTGTTTGCATAAGATGTATCAGCACAGAAAGCAAAACAGTGGAGTCTCAATATTTTGCCTTGCTTTTCTAGTTTAGGAAATGCAGTTTCCATCCAAGAGAAGCAGAAATCCTTAAATTCTGACACTGAAAAGACAACATGATATTGCAGGCAGAACAGTCATCTAGCAGGATATGGAATAGCCGACACTATTTCTGTATAAAGCCAGTTAATTTTTCACTTTTCCTTCTTTTTTTTCTGTAGTTTACTCAGTGCAAAGCATCTGTGTGCTTGTATAGAGCTGAGCACAACGGCATCACAAGCAGTCTTTTTTCAGTGAAACAAAAATACTACATTTTTTCGTTTCCAGGTTCTCACAGTAGGGTAGGACTCTGTCTCAAATAAAGATGTTGGGCAAAATGGAATACTATATCCAGAGCAACACAGAAGAAAACAAAAGCTTAAGTCAGTCATATAGCACAAAGAACCACAGTCCCTTCGCACATCCAGTCTTTAGCTAATCATGTCACAGCTAACACTGGAAATTAGCCCCCCACCATCCTCTTCTCTCATTAATAAACTGATTTCTTTTAAAGTCACACACACTAAAGGGCACATTTGCTACAATTGTGCTGTATTGTGTTCAGACAAAACTATCTCCAGTCAGATTGGGCTCTTTAGACACGGTGAGATCAAACAGCTCACAGAGTCCTTTGATGGAAATTTAATTCTTAAAAAATATGCACAAGGTAATTGAAAACACATTTTATGATATTTCAGATTATAAACAGCAGATCTCTGGCTGGGTTGAACAAATAGCATTAAGCCTTTTTCTTCCTTCTGAAAAACCACAGTGCTTGGCAGCATGAGGCACTGATGTGTCTTCTGTACCAGCACAGGGAACCAGTGATTATAATGAAGAGCTTGTGTTAGGATGCAAATTGTACTCCAACAGAAGAAACTGTCTGTAATCAGTTATTGTTCATTCAAAGCCATTTTGTGATATTAGCTTGTTTTTTCAAGATCTAGGCACAAGGCCTGGGTTTACTACATCTCTCCCCCAACCCTTTCCCTTGCACAAGTCTTTAGGAAAAAGCAGAAGTTTTTATGTCTTTGCTCACAACCTCCAGTCTTATCATCAATCCCCTGCACTCAAGAACAGTATAAAGTGCAATTTCAGCTTTGCTCACTTGATTTTTAAACCTCCTTGTCTTCACTAGTACTGTGAAACTTTGATGAAACAAATCTGTATGCAAGCTTTATAGGGACAACAATTATAGAGGGAGACATGCTGCTTTATCCATGAACTACCACTTTCACACGCATGGAGATCTGTTTGGTTCCATCACTAATACTTTGTGTATTTGCTACATGAACAAGAAAGCCCTGAGCAGCAAATGCCACGGGCTGTCCAAAACTCCAGTGTTCCATGCTGCCAGACTACTCAGCTTTGCTTCTATTTGTGCAGCAAGGCAGGGCCCTGTGCTGGGTGTCAGAGAAAACACATGTCAGAACAGGACAACCAAGATCTCATCTTCCTCTGAAAAAGACAGGATGTTAACGGGGTAGAGTGAGTGAGAACTTTTCTGGTAAAACCATTTTAGTACCTTTAGTACCTTTGTAACAGATGAAGTATTTCACTCAGGCTACTGTGAAGCAGGTAATTTCTAATCAAAGAAAAAAAGTACAAAACCAGCCTTAACTTACCCCCAAAGGAATAAGGATCCAGGAGTCCACAAGTGTTCAAGACTGTGGAAGACCCTGTTTTAGACTCTACCTGAATCATACATAAGCCAGCTGTGACTTAATGCATAAGTGTCTCAGTGCATTTAAAACATCTTTTAGTAGTAAGAGCATAATGATTCTGTGTCTCCACTTTCTCCTGTCCCAAGAGAAAAGAGGTAGGGGAAATCCAGAAATATCTGGGGTTCCTTCTGTGGCAGAGCCACAGAAAATTCTTGATGCTCAATACACCAGGAGTCAGAGTCAATTTGAGAGTGTGTTGCTCTTCATCATTTGTCACATTTTTGACAGACTCTGAGTAGCTCAGGCCCTATATTTTCTCCTCAAACTACAAATTATACTACCTCAGTCCTAAAAAGGAAACAGCTATAATTTTTATTTCCATGGAGTTGATGTTTCTATTAATCTTCTTCCAAGTCAGTGACCATTGAAATACACAGAAGTTTTACTCCTGAGTTGGAACAACACCGGCCAAGGAAGGTTGGAAAAGTGGGCCAAGACTGATGTAGCCTTTCACTAGGGCAAAATGCATCTTGTTGCTTGCTGCAGCTTCCTCACTGCTTAAATCACAAATAAAAAAGCAAAGACAAACTTTTGTTGAAGCAATGGTATTCACCATCTCCCTCTTGGCTTTCCCTTCTGTCTGTTTATATTGACAGAAGCCTCTTCATTGTGTGAGGGTTAAAGAGAAACCCTAATTTTATAGAAGATTCTTCCCTCACTTCAGAAGAAGCAGTTGATTTTTAAACTAAGGCTTCCTGCTTTGTTAGTTTCACAAAAACACATACAGTGATTGGAAAAAAAAATGGATTTTAAGTGTTAGGGTATCATCCTTGTTTTAAGCCACTGCACTTGCTTTCCCTGGGTCACTGAAAGAATGTGCTGCCCTTCATACAAAAGGAATAAGAAGTTTATGTGTGAAGTCTAAAAGGCTCCACTCTTCCATAAACTCTTCATCATGAAGAGATTTTTCATCCTAACTAAAGTTTTGAAAAGTGAAACAATCCAAAAGTACAGTGTAATCTAACAATAAATCAAGCTTTAAAGTGTCAGCATGCTGAAACTCTGCAGGAGGAATAGCAATCCAGTGTGTAGGGAGGCATCTGTGCCTAGGTAAAGCTCAGCAAACCAGTGGTCAAGCAAAACAGAATTGGCTGCTTTTTGTTCTGCACCACACTCCCTGGGTGAAGTGAAAGTACAGGAAAATGAAGTCTTTCCCTCTCACAACTGAAGCTACAACAATGCAAATCACAGGGCAGCATTGACTTGTTAAACAGTTTCTGCTGGCTCTATTTTAAAGCTCTAAAGGCTTTGAAGTGGAGTTGTAAACTCAATTGATTTCAAACAAAAGGCTAATGTAATCCACTTTCAGCATCGGTACCATGCTGGCAAGTGAATACAACCTTCTCAGTAATCGAAATTACTTATTAGTGTTTAAAGCAATTCATTTCAGTGCTTTCAAGCCACTTAAGAAGTTGGACAGGAATGATCTTGGCTGAATTCAGGCACAAGGAAACCAAGCCAATATATGGACCTGTTTTACTGGAGGACAGCGAGGTCTCTTGGAACACTGACATTAATATCGCACACATCCATGTGCCCTTTTTGTCCCAAACTGCTTTCCAGGTATTGTAGTTTTATATGTGACTTGTTGCACACAAGTCCTGGAGTGCAGCCATCTCTGAAGTGCGATGCGCAGATTTAGCTGTGCAAGGTCAGCAGGATCAATTAGGGCAGTAGTAGACACTTTATCAGCTTAAGGAGTTGGGCAGCTCTCAGATTCAGACATTGGAAAATGGAAAGTTTGGGAAATACTCGCCACCCTTTAAAAAATTTATAACACGAGTCATGAAAATGTGGCAACAAGATCAGAAGTCTGCAAGAACAGCCAAATGGAAAAAGATCTAGGCAGGAATTGATTATAAGAACATGGGACAGACTGAATGGAATTATCAATTGTAGAAAGTCTAAGAAAAACAGAAACAAATGGAACATAGAACAGGTCAAGATTTTAAACCTTTCCAACAAGTTTCACAGCATTTGGCCCTTTCTTAGGAAAGTACATGTGATATACCAGGGAAAAAGAATGACTCAAGGCAGTGTGCAACTAGGCAGATTTTAAAGTGGCCCTGACATACTTTTACATGCACACAATGAAGTTCCACTGCTTGTTTCATGGGGTTTGAGTTTCTAAACAAAAGGTAAACCCATTGAGTTGGGATGGAAAAACCTCCAGCTTAGTTTTCGAAGACCAGTGCTTGGCAATGGGCACCCAGGATAAAAAACACAGGAGTGATTCAAACTTCCTGGGGTAACTGGAGGCCTGTTCAAGGCCCAAGGGACTAGAATTACGATCATATTGTTCAGCAAATGTATTCTGGACTAGATCTGCTATTTGACCTTTCAGGTCTCTTGCAAAAATCTACTATGTCATTCATGTCCAACCAGATTTGGATAAGGAGAATCTGCTTACAATAAGTGTCTGTAAAGGAAGAGAGGGAGGACAGAGCCTAGGAGGATTTATTCAAATTAACATTATTCTATTGTTGACAGTTTCCAACATCTGTCTGCTCCTTGCTTCTGCAGAACTGACTTCCATGTGAAGAGCTCTCCTTTATTGATGATGCTGATAATCTTCACTGATAATCTACAATGAATGTCTTGTAAAGCTTTACTACCTTCCTCTTCTACTTTCATAGCCCTTAACCTCATTCAGGACTGAAGCACTTCAAGGCTAGCAGTGTCTTCCCCAAAACAGGACACTGAAGTCCTTTAACATAACAGCAATTTGAAAAATATCAGTAACAACTGTAATTATAGGAATTAAGTCATGTTTGATATAGAGAAAGGAGATTTTTAGATTTATCTCAGCCTCTCAGAATGGTTTATTTTAATACACTTCATTTATCTTACTAACTTTATTAATTTTAATTCATTTTATTATTTAATTAATTCTATTAATGGTTTATTTTAACGAACTTAAAAGTTCATACAGTAAATTTCTTCCATGTTCTCTAACACAGATGAGCACAAACCCATTTTTGGTGGAAATGCCAATTCCTCCCAAGGCAGATTACATAGCAACAGTTCTCCCATTCAAATTAAAAATTTTGAAATTTTGTGTTAAATGAAGGATAGAAATAATTGTTTACTTTTGTCAGTAACAAAATACAGCATGCACAGCCCTATCTCAAACTTCTACTTACCAGGTAGGAAATGGTTCCTCCTTCAGAACAGATGGGTAAAAATCCCAAATCCAATAAGCAGGTAAACCTTTTTGCAAGTCAAAGGAGTGAAAGAATTTGGTGAGCATGAGAACGCCAGCAGGAAAATACATGCCTAAGTCCAGTTGAAATGTTATTACAAAGGTCTATTTTTCCTTTTCTTTTTTACTCACCTCAAACTTTCTCTAGTTTGCTGCAGCTCATCTCTAGTTAATGTTTAATTGAGCAGACTGGGGCTGCAGATACTGGGAAGCCGAGGTTTAGCTTACCCTGTGGTGTTAAAGAGTGCCCAATACAATACTATTCACCTTCATTACATACTCTCGGTATTTTTCTAGCTACTTTGATGCACAGTGGAACAGTTACCGTTCACCTTTAGAGTTGTATCCATGCCATTTGAATTAGCCATCCATTGAATGAATGAGAGGAATTCAACACCTCAAGGCTTCTTGTTTCAGGCTGCCTGCCAACTCAGGTGGCTGCAGCAGTTTCTGCACTCTTTCAACAAGGTTTCTCCACAACTACAAAAGCTAAAATATCAGTTTGAGAACTTCTAGTAATAGAAATAGAGTATAAGTGTAGTATCTGTCTAGTCCCCAAACTTTACCTAGTCCTTTTGAAGGAAAAGCCTGTCTTACTAGTTGAAAAGTCCTGTGTCTGTTCACAGTTCTTCAGTTTTCCTCAGGACAGCCTTCTTAGGAAGGCAGAAAATTTCTTCTGCTCCCTGAAGATGACTTTCTTGGAGTAGTGTATGTTTACAGTGTATATGAGCTGTATTTCAGTGTGCATAGCCAGGGATAAATGCAGCCACCTCTTCACTCCCAGAGGAGTGTGAAGGCTGGACTATGACACAAACCACAAAATTAGGCAGTGGGCCAGACACCAGAAAGCAAAGCAATTCTCATTCCTAAGTACTTGCTGGTTTCCTATTGATTGCAGTGGGAAACTTCCAAGTTCCCACTCCCAGTCTGTGGGACAGCAGCAAAAATACACACTTTCTGAGCACAGCACTAAAGAGGTCAACAAAACAGCACCGCCCTGCAGCGTCACTACACTGGCTCGCACACCACTAATGTGACACTGGCATTGACCTGGAATTCACTCATGGCAGTTACAGGATTAAACAAGCAAAATCCAGAGTGACAAAATCTCACATGCACTCTGCCCATGTGAAATACGATTGTCTGTCACTTGTCAAAGGAGCTTTACAGAACTAACAGCTTACAGTACTGCTTCCTTTACATTCACAAACATGAACCAGGGCACCACACTTCCATTCTTTCCACGACAAAAGCAGGAAATTCCCCCCAACCATTATTTCAATATTTAAAACCCAAAGTGGACAATCAGAAAGGTTAGAGGCTGGAAAGAAGCATGGGTCCCAATTAGGGAAGCAACAGCTAAATTACCTGGATAATAACAGTAAATAACTTCAACAAACAGAAGTGGAAAAGGCTTTCAAGATGATTAAAGCAACAGCAAGTGAAACTGAAGTGAGTGCACAGATGCTATTAAAGTGACAAAACAGAACTGAGATCAGCACCTCTCAAAGCAGTCATTCTAATGAAATCGATGGAGCCACACTGAACTCTGAGAAATTCCTGGAGGAAGCTCTGGCAGACAAGGCTACTGTGAGCCCTGATGTATGAAAAAAGGAGTAGAGAATAAATTGTAGGATGTAGTTTGACCATTAAGTGGAACATTACCAAAATATCATGTCTGTAAATGAAGTCAGACAGCTAGAGATGTTGGAAAGCAAGCCACAAAACTGCCCCAATGTCTCATTCTTATGCATACCCTATCTCCAGTGACCATCAGTAGCACTTGCCTTGGGAAAGAACACAAAACCAGGGTAAGCTTACAGCAATTCTTTCCCAAATATACCCTCCTGGCTTCTGGCAATCAGCAGTTTATGGACTTAAGAAGTCTGACCATTGTGTTTCATAGTCCCTGAGTTTAACCTCTATGAATTTAACCTCTTTCTGAACCCAGTTTGGCGTTCTTGACAGTTTATTGCAGTGAGTTCCACAATCAATTGCACATGCCTTGTACGAAAAAAACCCCCAAATTGTTTTAAATTGCTAGTTGTCTAAGTTTTTCTGAGTTCTTCCTTTATTCAAATGAAGCTATGTCTGATTGCTCCTTGTTTACCTTCTCCCCATCATTTTTAGTTTTATGGCACCCTTAGCCTCCAACCAAGATTTTTTTTCCAAACTGAAAAGTCCTCATCTACTCTCTGGTCCTGTGGATGTCATTCCATACCCACGGTTTTTCTGCATATCTCTGAATCCTTCTTAGGTCTATCAAACCTTTCTGAGTTACAAACAGAGCTGCAGATACATGTTAAACTACCAGAATAATTATTTCTGGTTTATTCTGTATTATAATTTCTAACTTTATTATTTGGCCACACCTGGAACTGACAATTTGAAAGAACTATCCACTATCTAGTAATGCCAAAACCATCCTGCTCTACCTAAGAATTAAAATTACATTCTCTATTAACATATTACATGCAGATTCTCCAAACCTCAGTTGTATTTGTTACTACAGTACTTTCTCACAGTTAATCTAGAATTAGGCCTGACACAATGCTCAACACAACATCTCCCCAATGCTGCAAATGTAGGAGAACATTCATTCCACTTCAATAAAGTTTTTCAAGTAGAAAGTTGTCTTGGGAATAAAGCATACCATGAACTAGTCTCATATCATCCCTAGTACTTAAGGATATTTAACACAGAGAGAGACAAAAAGCTGCAAGAAAACATTCCCTACATTTCTTAAAACTTGATCTATAATGAAAAGAAGCCTGAAGAAAAGTTGTGTGATTGATTCTCACTCTCAGCACTCTTGCTTTTTCCCCTTCTCCAAGAGTATGATATAGGGATATAAACCAGTAGCCTCAATTCTTCACACAAACACACACACACCTCCCAAGTTAACAGAAAAGATGAAAACCAGCTGCCTTCTAATTTGCCTCTGCTCTAAGTGAGTGATTCCCACATTTATCAATATTTCATCTAGCTTTTTTTTGGCACCAACATTTTCCACATCACTTAGAAGCAGAGGGGAGACTAGGGATGGGAGAACGCAAATATAACTCTCACACAAAAGAAAAAAACCCCCTCACTGTGTCAGGTTTCACAGTAGGACACTTTCTTTGCAAGCTTATTCAATGCCTTTAATGATTTTTCTCTCTCACAGCAAAACTTTAAGTCATTTTCTGATTTTGAACAACCAGAACAAGCAAAACTAACGTAGATTCCTTTGGAAGTAGAAGAATGCTTCTAATTCACTAGTTCTTCAATGTTAACTCAAAGATGAACCAATGTTAATGCACTCTTTAAAACCAAATGTACCTCAAAGGGTGCTTGGAAAAGGTTGCTTTCTTCTCACCTACTGAGAGCTTCCTGGTTCCGGACATGCAACAGCAGGTTCCAAAACAGAAACTGGCTCAGGACACTTCTAGGATACCAAATCCACAGGTGGAATGCTGCTTCCCTGGATAGCAAGTGAGAGAAAACTACTTCTGAAGGCTCTTGGGAGGCAGAACTGGAGTTTTATCCTACGCACCAAACACGCACACGCACTCCGTCCATAGCACAGGGAAGGTCTCTGCCGGCTCCCTGGTAACCAGCTTTCTGTTTTGTTGACTAGACTGTTGGAAATCATTAGGGAAAGAAAAGCATGACTTGGCAGTCATGCTCTGGACTCAGAGTACACGAGTTGTGCCACCACCAGTTTCTGTGAGAAGGGGTAACTACAGTGACCTTTGTCAAGGTATTTTATCTTTCCCAGACAGAGTTCCTCACCTCTTTGCTTGCAAAAGGATGGGATCTTTGTGTTTCTAAGTGGAAACTCCTTATCCCAGGAGCTTTGTCTGTAGTTAGTGCTTGTACAACAACATGAACAGTCCTGAGGGATCTTGGATACACACCTTAAGTATCAGCTGTTATCAATGACAACATTCACCTTCTCCTTCCTGTCCCCACTCTGTTCTCGTATTCTTACCCTTCCCTTTTTACTAACTCTAGCATTCACCCAAGCACCAGGGGATCTGGATCAGGACTATATCAGGACTGGATCAGGAAAATAAAATCATCTTACATTCAAAAGGACCAGAATTTGGAGTTTGAATATCTTCCTCTATTCCAAGATGCGAGTACATGGTGTCTTAGAAATATATTCTAGGTTAAAGTCACAATATTCCTTAAATTCCTTGTTGAGGAGAATAAGAGATATAAGAAAATATAATTTCCATGAAAGATCAATAGACAGAAATTGTTTGTCACATCAGAAAAGCATGGTCAAAATGTACCATTGTTTGCTGAGATCCAGGAAAGTGTAGAATTGGGATAACAGAAACAGCTTCAGAAACTATACTGGATGAGGTGTCCATGTTTATAAACTATGAACTGGGATTTTGAGCAACCCAGTCTGGTGGAAGGTGCTCCTGGCCATGGCAGGGGGTTGGAATGAGATGAACTTTGAAGTCCCTTCCAACACAAACCACCCTATGATTCTATGAACCAGGACCCCAAACAGACTGAGAGTTCACCAGTTTTATGAGATGCTGAAGGAGGTCTTTGCCTTACCCAGGGATGAGGATGAAAGAAGGAAAACCAATAAACAGATAATATAATGGCTGAGTCCCAGGAAACATTAGTTGGAAAGGAACTCTACACATCCCTAACACAAAATCCCACTTGAAAGAACTGTCATCAACACCCAAACAAATCAGCTGGGGTTTTGTCTAAACATGTCTTGAATACCTACACAAACAGACATGCCACAAAGTTTCTGGGTAACCAATTCCACTGCTCCACTATCCTGCCAAGCTTCAATAGCAACCACTCAAGCTACTCCTCATTTTTCCATCTGCCACTACTGAGAAAAAGCTTGGCTGGTCCATCTTTGTAGCTCCCCTTCAAGTAATTGTAGACTGTTATTTGATTGACAGCTCAGTAACAAGACTAAATATGAAAGCTTTGTAAATCTCTCACTAGAGTAGAATACACTTAGCAATGAAATCTCTTGGAAAGTAAAGAGTGAGACTGAAGAGCAAAATTTTCATTTTCCCACTAATTTTGGGAATTTTAAATGATATAAAATAGTATACAGTATAAACCAGCATATTTCATTAAAAGTAGAGTTCAGTTAGAAGGGACATTTTTCTTCCACACTATTTAAAGAGAAATAACTTTTGCCATATTGACTGTGATTCCAGGCTCTCTATTCCTCCCAAGAAATAAAATAAGAAATTTCAATATAAGCTTTTTTTCCCATTCTAAGATAGGACTGGAAAAGGGGAAGAATTTAATGAGTGTTATCTGCTCTGTTGGCACTCAGAAGGGCTATGATTAAGAGAAAAAACACCCCGTGGAATATGTAAGAATGGATTTAATTGCAAAATATAATTATTTCCTGCAAAAATATCCATTTTAAAAGGAATTCTCTTCCAAGTTTACCGTCATTATCACAATCTAAGTTATATACTCAAATCTATGCTATTACAAGACATTTGTACTAGCCAGTTTCCTTAACCAAAACAAACACACAGTCTCACTAGAATAGTATGCTTAAACTAGACTACTGTGCCAAGATACTGCACTTTCACTATTATTTGGTTTTCTTCCCTCTGCTTCTGAGTACCTTTGGGATGTGTCTTCATAAAGCAGCTATTGAACTAACACAGAAAATTGCAATATGTGTTCAAGTTACTTTAAAGATAAAATTTTGGATCAACTAACTAATTTTGGGGGAAAAAAAGAATGCATTTACCTCACTGAAACCAAAACTCCTCCCTAGGTAATTCTCCCTGACTCTAAAGGTCAAGAGTACATAAAGTTTCCAACTCAAACTACTTGTGTTCTTAGATGAAAACAGGTTAGTGACCAGGTCCAGACTGGGTGCAAATCCAATGAATCCATACGGTCTCAAACACTTTGAGAAGAATAGTCATGGTCGTGATAAGCATGAGCTGGTCCATCCAAAGTATGAAGCCCTTCATTTCTGAGTGAGAGTTGTCTAAACCTGGCCATTCTCATAAAAATCAGCATTTCCATACTGTCCCAGTCTCCTATGCTCTGAAGTCAAGCTGCTAAAGAACCACAATGAGTTTTTTTTACTGTCTTTCTACATAAATGTCTGTTCTTATTAGGTGGCTTATTCAGCCCATATTAAAAAGTTCAAGTCAAAAAACTGCTGGAGTTTTATTTAAACAAAGACTGTGGGGTTTTTTTAAGAAAATGTATCATAATTTACACAGAGAAGTGACTGGTATGCTTTTAATGTTAAAATATATTCTATATGACTGTAACTTAAGGGGTTTGTGCTTATTTTCAGAGTATACTTAACTAAGAAAAAACTGCAGAATGGCAATTTTGAAAAGAAAAATGAAGGAAGAACTCCAACACCAAAATATTTGTAACATGAAACAGCTCTTTTCTAACCAGAGCTTGACCATGCTTTTCAAAAGGAGGAGCATCAATTATGAAAAGAAGGTGATGTTTGGTGAATTTCCCAGTGGTTACAGGATGATTAGGACAGTGGGCAACTTGTAGTACGAAATGTACTGTGCTGCTCTCACAATGAGCTCTCTTGGGTAAATGGCTCAGTTGCACTATTTATCAAAGGAGTATAAACACAGACATGAAGGAGCATGCATATCTGAATCCCACACTGGTGTAAAGTTGTGTTTTGCTTCAGTATAGGTAGTTAGGGGGTGGAGGTGTCTATTTTTTTTCTAAAAACATTTCAATGCAATTTTTAACAATTACAACAGTCAAAGTAAAAATGAGCAGAAAGCAGGAGATGGAAGGGAGTAGTAGTCTGTCAAGTCAATAGTTTTTTTAAGCCCTTGTTTTTCCCTCATTGCTTTTCCCCAAATCCAACTAATTGGGAAAAAACATCAGACAACCAACAGCAGTATCCCCACTGGAAGACGGATGTCTTCTATAGAGCTCATCTGCAATGGTATTCATGTTCCTTTAAGCCTCTGTTTGAACAATATCACTATGGAAACAGATCTGTGATGCCCTGCACCTTATCAGGCCTTCTCTATTTGAATTCTCTTCTTGTGTTTTCAACAAAGCCATTCACTGAACCTCAACTAATCCAAGATTCTGTTAAGGGTGAGGTTTTTGCTTGGTGGGTTTTTTTCCCCTTCACTACTGTGTCTCTTCCAAAAGGTTCTCTCCCCCACTAATGCCATGTGACAAGTTTTATTTGACTCACACCTTTTCAGTTCTTAGCTCAAAAATATTATGGCTGTATTTATTGCCTAACAGATTCTGTAGTTTTTAGTCCTCCCCACCTGCCCCCCAAGTGACACAGTTTTCAATGAAAATTCCACTCATTCAACAGCAACTTTTTCATTTTGTTTTTAGCTGTCAGACTCTGCCTGCATCTACATCAGATGTGCCTTAAGTTCTCTCTAGAGCGTTCCTAGGCTAGAGGTATAAAGGGTTACATCTTTGTAATACCAACAGTTTATCAATTCCAGATGCATATGGAATCCCAAATCCTGTGTTTACAAATTCCAAATATTAGAATACTTCTGGGGAACAGAGAACAGGAGGGGAGCTGGGAAGCTTCAAGGTTACATTATGCAAATGAAAGAGGGCAAATCTGGGTTTGCCCTCACTGTATCCAAAACTGGTGCACAGGCAAAAACCAGAGCAATTCTTCTGCAAACTAAGCAAATGTTAATACTGCAAGGGCCTCTGCAGTGATAACAAATTCATGCTATAATCCTCCACCTAAGCAGACAGGAGACAAGTGTTATTTAAGCTTCAAGTTTTTAATGCTGCCTATAACTGTAATTCAAAGTGAGGCTACAAGAAACACCTTTAAGGAGAGGGAGAGTTTCTAGTACTTTCTAGTGCAGGGAGGAGATGGAGTCTTATCAGCTTGCAAGAGAGCTTGGTGAAGAGAAGAATGGGAGTTATAAAAAAATTTATTTTATTCTCTTACTACCTTAGGCATTCTGGATTGGCTGAGGAAGCAGAAGATACAGCAACACAGTAGCCTGAGACATGCTATAGCTCTCAGAGTTCCCAGGTGGACTAGTTTAAATATAAAGGCAATTGTCATTAGCTATGCAAATGAGTTTCACTATAGAGAATTAATATAAACCTTCTTATTGACTTCCACTGCAACAAAGCAACTGTATGTACAAAGGTGCTTTAAAAACAGGTGAAACTGGAAGAAAGCACACTACTCAAACATTCCCCTTTATAGATTTAACTGCATTATTTCTAGGCTTTCATGGAGGAGAATGTCTGATAGAGGCAGGACAGCATAATTCACAAGCAATAGTTGCTAGGGCTCAGTTGCTATTTCAAATGGAAATAAGAACAATTCTTAAAAACCTCATAGTAAACCAGTTTCTTTCATGTGTGGATACTGCAGACTTGTATTTTCTTTCTCTCCATAATATACCACCTAACAGCTTTTGTGAGGTGTAAGACATGACACATTGCAGTAATGGATTTTAAGTAATATGTTGCACAGCTAATTTTGGTTTACTGAGGAACGAGTTTAAGATGCAGCCAAGGAGAGGACTTGCTGATTTTCAGGGATTTCAAAGTTGGGATATAAAATGAGGAACTAGGAAGAATTGTGCTAACTTAATCTCTTGCCATAGCTCACCTTTCACTGGGTGAGATCAGGGCGTTCCCAGGGACCTTGTGCATAAGGCCATCACTGCTCCAACCTCCTCTGGCACAGATGGCAAAGGAGCACAGCAAGAGGTCAGCTGTGCTTTTAGAGAGCAACAGTTCCACACCAAAAGCTGCAGTTTTACAACCTAGTTGGGTTAACTTCCATGTGCACAGGCGCTCCAGGTTCATTTTGTTTCTCATCTTAAACATCCCTCTTGGGTTTCACCCCCACTCTTGATAGCATACTGTTAACTGATACCAAACCACCCAAACCAAACAGAAAAATACTTAAATAACACAATTCAGAGTAACAAAAGGCTGGGATAACCAGAGACATAAAAGTCATGGGTGGAAAAGGAACAGTGAATATATTTAGGTTAGAAACTAGAAGAATGCTTCCAGTATGGCAGAGGAGCAGCTTCCCACTAACCAAAGAAGCCTAATTTCACTGAATTATCAGAGTATGAAAGAGGTTGTAGGGCACAGCTATTGCAAATAGGGCTGGACAGGCTTCCCTGGACCACTGGGTCTCATTTCCTGCAAGGACAATGCCAGAGTTGGATACTTCTCTGTCCCACATTGTCCTTTCATTATGTCGTGAAGTTCTCTCTGAAATTACTGAAAGTTGTGCTTATATTTCTGAGGGCAGATCTGGGCAATTTGCCTTTAGCCTCATACCACTGGATACACTTTCTTTCCTCCCTCCCCGCCCACAGTTTTAAGAATTAAGCTGGGAACATAAATCTCTATTTCAGATTTCCTTGGTTAAACTGGACTAAGCCAAGATACTCCCTGCCCCTCTCAAGCTATAGCAGTGAACCCATTTTGGAGTAATTTCTTCTCCTATGGAAGACACTCGCCAATAACACTGACATGTATTTTCTGTCCACATTACTTTGATTTTGTAATACAAACTAGAGCAAGACTTTGGTTGCTTCTGTGTTCCTCAGGCTGCTGTGTGTCCTCAAAAGACGACTGAAGTGGTGAAATGAATTTGGAACACTGGTTTTCCTTGAAAGTTTTCTCACAAAAAGCTTTAGTGATCCTTCCGCTACAGACTGATCACCAGACAGTTGCCATTAATTACTGCATGGAGACATTTGGCCAGATATACACAAGACACAAAGCATGCATTAGGGATTTAGCTGGTTTAGAATTATGGCAGAAGGAGTTGTCTTTCTCACGTTGTGTTTTGTATCCATCATTTCAAATTCCTGTGGGATTTTTGCTGACCTGCCTGTAGAAAGAAGCAAGTAGGACTCAGGAGTGAAGCTGATGAAGCACAGGTCACAAACCAAATTTAAATGAAGCAGAGAAGTGGAGTTTTGCCAAAACCATGAGCCTCTCCCTGCTACACTGCACCCTACCAGCCTAGAGGCTGCAGCATGTTTGAACCCACCATTAAACCCATGTCT
Source organism: Corapipo altera (assembly GCF_003945725.1). Lineage (NCBI taxonomy): Eukaryota > Metazoa > Chordata > Aves > Passeriformes > Pipridae > Corapipo > Corapipo altera. The sequence goes on from NW_020884877.1 coordinate 24,392,552, forward strand.
AAGTGGAAGACTCTATTTCATGGTCTAGGAGAACATTAATTTGATGATTAAGAGGGAAAACAGGGTTTACAGCGTTGTTGTTGCAAGCAGTAGTAGAACCAGCTGCCAGTCCTCTTGGAATGAGGAGGCACATTGCAATAAGAACCACATTTTCTGTAAGAAGTCTCAGAGAACATTATGAGCAAGTTGTCTCTACCGTCTCAGATTTATAGCATGACCTGGCTCAGAATCATTGCAATTTCAGAGCTTCCTGACAACAAAAACTGTTAATAAGGCTTGAAACTTTGGCCAAGGCTTTTATTCCTATAGCAGTTTATTATCTTCTCCTCTTCTAGCCCTGGAAGTCCAACAGCACAATGGTTTCCCAAGGTTATGTGTTAAAACATGTGCAATAACAGTTTAGAGCTACAGCATCCACCTTCCTATAGAGCACTTTCTCACAAGCCACTGGTGGCATGTGGGGTCCTGAGGTCAGCAAAACACATCGTCTCATTCCACCTTGATCTCTTCTGACATTAAAAGAGATCAGCAGATAAGAAAGGAAGAAAATTGCCCCAGCATGTCTCTACATAGAATCAAGCATTTATGTGGATATGGTGTGAGGCAGTAATGTAATGAAGGTGAATGAAAGAGTCCAGGGAATTTTCTATCTCATTCCTTGTAAGCTACGATGCACAAAACAAATGAACATGACTGTTTGTACAGAGAACAGCTCTTCTAGACACAGTTGAACTGGTTTTAAAATGAGTCAGTGATGGTGAGACAGCACAGTTTGCAAATCCCACCAAGAAAGAAAGTAAATTTTCAGTTAATTAGGACAGGGACTTCCCACTGGATCTGATTCTTTTCCCTTCAGAGAAATGAAACATTTTTCCTAGGACTGAAAGGATTCAGATCCAAAGGAGGAACTGCACTGTGACACTATCAGTCTCCCAGCTGATTCTTCCGCCCAACAAGTCTGCACTTTATGTATTGATACGTGGAAGAAATCTCCTTGTAAGGAAAAAGAGATTGGAGGTTAATCTTTGCTTTAAGAATAAAAATATGAAGCTACTTCAGAAACCATTTCAGTCTCATGGGTTAAATGGAACCAGCTGTACGTGTGGCCATCATGCAAACAAAACACTGTCACTAAAAAAAAAAGCTATTTCTTGTTGGCACAGAAAAATGGGTAGGACACTACACTGCTGTCAAAAAGGGACAGTTCAGTCATTCAGTTTGACCAACTGGATACTGTCAATAATTCAGTTTAACTCTTTTACATCTGTATTGAGCCTGGTCAGTGCTGCCTGGTTGAAGCACAAAACACAGGAAGAAAATTCTAAGCAGCGAGTGAAGAATTTTTAACAGCTGCTGCCTGTTGCATTGATTGAAACAATTCTCAGAAGTAAGTCCTCTGAAATCCAGTATTTGCCCCAAGAAACACCTCTGGGATTATCCCATAGATTTCATGTGCACAGGATACATGCAGCTTCAAAAGACAACTCCCTGCTGACTGAAGGAGGAACAGGTATTACAGGGCTTTTAAGCCTCTGCAAGCAATATAGATATCATATCCTTTTCCTGTATTACTCTATAGACTCCAATAAATCTACAGAATTCAGCTTACCACAAGGCTACTGTTTTTCAGACCGACTGACCCAATGACTGGTATTTATTTGCTGAGACAAGCTCCATAAAAATAAAAAGTAAAAAATCCACCCTCTTCCTCCTCATCACCACAAAGATGACATCTTTTTGCCAACCTGCCTGCCAGGAAGCCATATGGAAACAATATCAATACCACAATCTATAGGCACCCTTCCAATGCATTAATCAGGTCATTAGAGTTCAATACTGACAGCATCTTTAAGAACTGGAAAGGATAAAGCTGTGGTAATAAGGCATAGTCAAGATTGATCCCTAGGGCCTGGTTAGATCTTCCTCTCCTTTGGTTTTTTCCCTTTTTTTCTTTAAAGATCATACAGCATTAGCATTTTCCCCCCAGTATTTGGTTTAAATTTAACATTTCTGAGGACCTCGAAGCCCAAGCAAGGCCTCTCAGTTTGATGCACAAATCCATAATGGAAAATGTATTCTGCCTCACTGAAGCAAATGCAAGTCCCCTCACATGAGCCAGGAAAAGTCACAGGCTTCTGCCTTGACAATAGAGTTACCCACATAAACCCTTAAAAAGGCATTGAAAAAGTCTGGAGAGAATTAAATGGGGCATGACAATGATTTGGAGACTGGGGAAAAATAGATTAAAAAATATAAATATATACATATGAACGTATTATAGCCAAAAACCACACAAAGTTCAGTTTAAGATGGTTACAAGGTTTCTTATCACACATAACAGTACTTTCAGAGGGAGAGTTATCTCAGAGACATACCAAAACCCAGGGGTGCAAAACTGAAGCTGCAGAAATCTAAATTTGACAGTGTCTTTCTTCTAAAGCATGAAGAAAGATAACAAACGGGGGAGGGGGAAAAGAAGGTGTTACATGTGGTTTTGGTCTCCTATCTTTCTTTCTCAAAAGAAAAGAAACCACAGTTTTCTGAGAGGTCTGTTTTAACAAGTTATTGAGTACATTATAGCACAACTGAAAAGAAATACACTTTTGGAAAGCAGCAGAGAAAAAGTAGAAGGAAAGCAAATCCCCCTAGATTAGAAAAACAAGCAAATCACAAATATTCAGTTTTATCTGCTCAGTACAGCTCCCTATTTAAATAAATAAATAGATAAATAAATAAATAAATACATCAAAATCACTGCACTAGAAGCAAGCAGCTGTTTATCATCTTGGACAAAGCTCTTTAGGGGCAGTGAAAAGGCTTTACTCTATGTTTGCACAGAAGGCTGGCATAACATGACTCCAAGTTAATTGTTGTACTACGTAACTCCATAATACAAAAGGGAACACTCAGCCCTTGTTCTGAATTTAAGTTAACTAGAGCTGTTCAAAATAACAGCATCAAATTCTGACACTGATCCAAAACTCGGGTTTTGTTTTCGCAAGTTGAGATTCAATATTTGTCAAACAGTTCAAAACTTTTTGTTTTTCTAGTAAGCTAATTTTTTTTTTAGTTTCTAGAGGTATTTCTGTCTCCTATAAGTCTGGAAACTTTGCAGAGCAGTATTCCTATAAAGTAAGTTTAAACTCTCTCATTTGAAGATGGAAGAGAGTGAATAACTTCATCTGGAAGGGGCAAGGTATAGGGAATCCATGTACTAAGTTTAATGGGTTATTTTTATTTTATTTCTTTATTTTTTATGCTACAAACTTTCAGAAGTAGCTAGTAATAGCTTCACGTCCAGTTTATAAGCACCTAAAAACCTTTGTCATCTGCAGATGAAATGAAACAGATATGGGTAAGAAGTCAGAATTAATGTACAGTTATCAGATATTCAGTCTTATTTTGGAAGAAATTATTATTTTGTCTTGCCTCTATTACATAATTTTGAGCTAATTAATCCAGCTGAATGAACAGAACTAATATTAATTTGCAAGCATAGGGAAAAAAAAAATATTACATTAAAGACTCACGGTGAATTAGGCTAAAAAAATTCACCCCAAAAAAATTCTCTAATGAGCTCCAGAAATTCTGCATGTGAAGCACACACTTTAAAGCTAAGAACTTAAATATTTAATAATACCTAAATATTCTCATAGCTACATTTGCATTTCTAAGTGTCGTTTTTGTTATTTTCCCCCCAGTACATTAAGTTAAATCCAGACTAAGCCTACATTATTGGTAATGCAAGTGTATTCACTCATGAGTTTTGTTTACTGACCTCCTAAACTCATTTTAGTAAGAACAAGACAACTTTGCATTCAGACGTGGAAACAGAAGATTTGCCTTGCTTACCTTTTTTCAGGCCTTGGAGAAGTCCCTCCAAACTCCTTTCCTTCTGATACTTCCTTGTAAAGTGTTTTGAAACCTAGTGATGAAAGTAGTAAGAACTATGTATTTGACGTACCATTTGAAAAACATTCTACTAGAGACCCTACAAATAATTCAAGTCAAGGAATGCATTGTACAGTTACAAAACCATGAATTATTACACTGCTGAAATTATTGAAACGTAAATGTCAGAATAGTGAAGTCTGGCTGGAACAGCTACACAAACCCACCATTCCATCTGCAAAGTAGAAAATTATACCTAGATAATAAGGAAAATCCTTCCAAAGCCTGGCACTAAGAACAATACCACAGCTTCTCAACAGAAGACAATGACTGCAAAAGATCCTGACAGCCACCAAAATCTCATTTGATAAGAAATCACTCAAGATTGGATTAGTCAGATACAGGACTGTAAGAAGTGTTCTGAATGGTGAAGTCCAGTTACTCTCTGGGACAAGGAACTGTTTCACTTGACATCATTTCCCTTGCACGTCTCACAATGAAGTGATGAGGTCCAGGTTTTCACCACAGATGTTGTTTCAGTCGGCTTTGACGAGCTCTGCTCAATTTCACTTTCATTCTTTTTGCAGTAACTCTTAAAGTGCACAACTTGACTTCATTATTTAGCTCATCATATGATGGGGAACTCCTGCAACTCATCAGTAAAGTCATCACCCAGAGACAGCATGTTCACTTCCAACAGCTTTCTGGTCCAGGAAGATATGTAGTAGGCTTGAATCCAAGTCTTTCAAGAACAAAGCACAGACACATAGCTAGATTTGAAGCAAGACTGGTCCAGCACTCACTGGTTAAGAAAAAGCTCAGACAGACAAGCTCTGCAAATTTAGGTGTATCTATTTACAGAATGCAAGGATGGCTATAGCAGGGACAGGATGTGCCTCAGTAAAAACAAAACAACCCAAACAAAACCCCAACAAACACTCCAATCCTGTGCTCCTAGTAGAAAGAATGTATATAACTTCAGTGATACAGGGTAAAGAGAACACAGAACTAGGTTTATTCACCTGTCTAGGTTTTATTAGTTAATATTAGCTTCAACTAGCTAAGCAATATTAATCAACAATAACTTGTTTGCATATCTTGTTTCAGTGCTGGATTGTGTCTGTAAAACCAGCTCTTTTGAGTGCATCTATAAAGAGTAAACATCTGTACTGCTCCTTCAACTGCATGCACATGCTTTATGGAATAAGGACAATCTTCCAGTAATTGCACAGAAGTAAGTATAAACACGCTTCAGCTCTTGTAAACATGTCCACAGAGACCTCTCATATAACCACAGAGTATTCTCCTTCAGGGTTTTTTTTTTTCGCATCTGCAAAACTGGAAAAGCAAGGCTACCTTCTTGTCAGATGTTTTAAGTGCATAGGTTTTGAATTTTATACATAATCCAGTCTATGATTTCAGGAGTGCAGAGTTTTAATCATCACTGCACATACTGTGTGTATGCAAAAGGTAGTAACATATCCAGCTCCATTAGCACCCAGAATGGTTTCATGCCCAGCTTGTACCCCTCTATGTTAATAGAAAGCTTCCACAGGCTGTTACAATACTAATAGCTGCTGAATACCAACAACACATGAGGATGTTTAGAAATACTCAGTATTAGCCCCTGGAGAAAAAAAAAAAGGGATGATATAGTGCCAGTCATTTTCCTAGATATACAGTTCTCCAGTGGAAAAGAAACTTCTAAGTGCAGGGTACCATCCAAAACAGAGAAAACTATAAAGGCCATTTGTTAGGAAACACAAAAAACAGCACTGATATAAGGGTCATCAAACAAAACCAGTGTATAGTTATTTAATTTTAAGAAAGAGAATGACGTAAGGATGTGCCAATAAAGAAAGAGGATGCTAAAAAGGAGCAGTTCAAAAACCAGGAAGCCTCAGGGAGAGTTAGGAGAGTATTGCAGGGCATAGGTCACCCCTTAAAAAATGGATTACTTAAGTAAAGACAGGGGAAGCCCATAAAACATGGTTAGTAAAATGTAAACAGAAAATTAAGAGAGCTAAAAGACAATCCAAAAATTGCCTGCAAACAAAGATCACTGTGCTAGTAAATAGCTCTTGAAATACATCAAGGACAAGAAGCCAGCTAGGAAAGCGGTCCAGGTGCTGGATGACAAAGGTGTAACAGGGAGAGATAGAGATAATGCAGTTGTAGAAGAGAAGCTCAGTGAATTCTTTTCATCAGTCTTTACTGCTGAAATCTTTGGGGAGTTTTCCATATCCATTGCACCCTTTGTTGTAAATCTGGCAGAGCCAGACCCATCCGAAATAAAATCAGGAAATACCAGACCAAACAAGGAAATTAGATGTTAATAAATCACTAGGACAGAACAATGTTCACACAAGTTCTGAAGAAATTCAAATACGAATTTAAGAACCACTAGCCAAGGTGTGTAAGCCAGAGCTATACTGGCTCTGACCAGTACTTGAGGACTTGCAAATCCTGCCTGCACAACTCTCAGCTTATGGGAAGGGCTGTGTAGGAGAACCTGGAAACCACACTTTGGCAAGTTCAGCTTCATTCACAGTAATGAATGCAGAACATAACAGAGTTCAAACATTAGAAATAATAAGAAAGCAAAGGATAGAGCTTAACAGGCTTTTTAAAATGCAGCGGAATCAGCAGTGCAATTCCTGGGATCACCCCTGGGACTGCTGTTACTCAGCATGTTTATCAATCAATGACAAAACTAACAGATTGGGAAAAAAGTTGGCAGATAGACATTAGTGTAGTAATTCCTCAAGACAATATCAATTCTAACTATTCCTACTCAGAAGCTGGAGTCAGCCTTGACAGTTCTCTTAAATCCTTGGTTCGGTGTTCAATAGCAGTCAGGAAAGCCAGAAACATCATCAGAATCTTTGAAAAGAGAACAAGATGAGGCATTTCTGCAACTTCACACAACCTGAGCACTTCCACAACTTGAGTGTTATAACTTGCTCTTCCCATACCAAGAAGGACACAGCAAGTTGCCAAAAAGGGCAACTAAATGGAAATGGAGCAGATGCTTTACATGGACATACTAAAAAGGCTGTGACTCTTCAGTTTGGAGAGAAGGTTGAGGGTGGATATGACCAGGTATAACAAAAAACCCATTAGCTGTTAAACACAGAACTCTTATTTATCCAATCCTACAAAACTAGAACAAGGCAGTACTCACTGCAACAAGCAATCAACTAATTTAAATAGAAACCACTTGTTTACCCAGCAGGTTACAAGCTTCTGGAACTTGCTGTCACGCAAGTCTGTGAAGGCAAAGGATGTTCATGGGTTCAAAAAGGGATTAAACAAACTCTGGACAACAGGTCTATAAATAGACACTTAAAGGACTAAACAGGTACACATCCTCTAATATCCTTAACATAAGAGCTGTGGAAACTGGAGAGGTAGGGAGAGAAGTGGATCTCAAAAAAAAGCTGTTGAAGGTGCTCCTGTTAAGTCGTCACAATATTGGGCTAACTGGAACACTGAGCCAGTTCTAATGTAATTCATTTTTTAGATAGACTTCAGCATTCCCACACATTACACCACTTCCTGAGGATAAGCAATGACCCCAGCAAAGTAGCAAGGTGATAGATTACAAACATTCATTACCCCTCATGGCAGGGGTGAGAGTGGGACAAGGAGAGATACAGACAGCAAAGAATAGGAAATAAAACAATTGAGACCAGTTACAGGTGCCAGAACTTTTCTTATAACACCCTTCGCTCTGAAAGCACCTTTAACATCTGTACACACAGTACAGACATCAACTACATAACAAGTAGTTATTTTACCCATATAACTTAATTTTTGATTCACCAAAGTTTCACTTTAGAAACATTTTTTAAAATTAACACCATCTTTGAAGACAGTAAGTTATTTATAGCTTTAAAAAAATGTAATCAGCAAACTTGTATTTCCTGTCTTCTAAGTGAAATATAAGATTCAACAGAAGAAAAAAAAAAAACTCACAAGAAATGCAATTACAGCAAGTTTGTTTTCAAGACAATAAATCCTTTGTTTTGAGTTTCAATTTAGTTCATCATCCTGTTACTCTTACAGTTTTAAAAAAAATATTTTTGTTTGGTTCTTCGGGAAAAAAATTCTTTGCCACACAGATAAAAAATTAACAAAGTTTGACAAAGTTCCCTTATTCCTGCCCTTGACACAGTCCATCTCAAAACCTTACACTCGTAATAAAACCATCTAGAATGGAAACAGCACTGGAAAGCTATATAGAGAATTCTGTTCACCACAGAAAACCTGACAGGCATGAACAGACATGAATCATCACACATTTTTCTCCTTCTCCTTAATTTAGTGAGAAGTAGGCCTATTACTGCAATTTCCTGCTCCAATATCAATATCCATATGTTGCTAATGTAATATACAGGTACCTGGCACCCACACAGGACCCTGAACAGCTCATGTACTGATGAACCTTCACAGCAAGTTCAAAGAGGGTTACCTCAGTTGTCAAGCAAAGTACAATATAATATAAAACCAATATAACATCAAATACTAAAACTTATTTACACATTTATATTTGCTTTTACCCCCTGAGACAAAGTAAAAGAGTGGTAAAGTGTTTGCAGTTAGAAGACGCTGCATTAAAGTCAATATCACGCATGTGGAGAACGGAGTAAGGTCCACACTATTTTACCTGGAGAACTATCTGACCATCTCTGACTGTCCTTGCTGGTGAGATGCTATGCCAGTAGTTGACTTTTATAACCTTATTTTCTGGCTGTCACTGTGGTCCAGTCAGGAACAGAGCCCCCACTTCTGCTCAGACTAACCAGGATGACCCTAACATCCACAGCTATAGCTTGGAAATTCCTTGGAAAAGGAATGTAACTGAGTTCCATATCAGATAAGAACTAAATAGATTGGATGAAAACTAAATACTTTACTAGTCAACTCAGATGAACTCAATAAAGGCACTCTTTCAGGTAAAATGAAGGAGAAGTACTTCTGCTCACTGAGTTTAGAAGCATTTGAGGAAAACCCAGATCAAATAGCCATTTACTGACTTTTACTCTCATAAAGGCACTCTTTCAGGTAAAATGAAGGAGAAGTACTTCTGCTCACTGAGTTTAGAAGCATTTGAGGAAAACCCAGATCAAATAGCCATTTACTGACTTTTACTGTCTCTGACATGTGCTTAATTGATCCATCAGTATCCCAGTACTCATGTTCAGGCCTACTTTAGCATGTAACGAGCAAAATTCCCCATCAGTTGCAATAAAACCTTGGTCCCACAGGTCAGGACTGAGCTAGAATGGAGGCAAGCACTTTGGAGCCTGCCTGGCTGTTGGTCAGGCCTGCACAGCACTGCTCCTGCCTTGTCACCCACCCCTCGGCATGAGGGGATTCCCTCACGGATACCGACTGCCATCCTGCAGCCACACCTTTAGGCACATCCCTCACATAACCCATTGGGAAATGGCATGAGGGACAAGAGGTACAGGGGCCCTTGAGCCACCCCAAGCCAATCCCAGATGGTTTCCACCAGCTCTGGCACCAGGGGAGCCCGAGTGGTAAAAATTGCTACACACCAGAGCGTCATGGAGCCAAAAAGCCCATCAGCCAGAGAACATCTGGATACCAGGAGTTAGGGAAAGAAAACGGCAGCTCCTGAGGGCTGGAGACACCAAGTGGGGTCACATCCTGAGGGCTGCTGCTGTCTGTGACCTGCACTGAGTGCACAGCAAGAGGGGACCACAAAGGAAAGGGTGAAGTAAATATTTCTGTAAGCGACTTCATACTTGTTTGTGGTAGTCTTGTTCTTCAGCATCCAAGTCAGTGATCTGAAGGTTGTATCAATTGACAAGAAAATAATAAAAAAAGTGTAATTCTCTGACTCGAGGCTGCTTTCTTGGCTACACAGAGGTGGCTTGACAGAGCACCACACAGTTATGGCACATCCCTGAGCAGGGCTGAGGCAGCACAGAATGCAAACCCTGCCACTCCCCTAGGAATGCCAAAACTCAGATTTCACAAACCCTCTTCCATTCAAATGTGCTCACTCCACTCACAAGCACGGACACTTTTGCAGCAATGTGAAAAACTGCTGTACTGCAAAGGAACAGGAAAATGAGTAGGAATAAGAAAGGGAAATGTAGAAGAAAATGAAACAAATCTTCTTTCACCACTCCCCTCTCCATGAGAGAGATGCACCCAGACATGTACAGGTTCACAAGCCAAGATCCCTTCCTAAAAAACCTGCATGATCCATGCTCAGATATTTGCTTGCCTCTTACATGACTTCAGTCAGCACTAAACGCCTCCAGCTGGTTTCGAATTACAGCCAGGGGAAGTAGTACTATGAAATTCCTCACAGCCACCCAAACCATTACTCTTGTATTTTTTTCCATGTGGGGTCATCACACCCCCTCTGGAAAGCTTAGAGGCATGATACCACTGCAGGCATCTTCAGAGAGAGCCTGACAATGGTGTATTATGAGGCTTGTTGTAACATCTTTTCAATATTCTTAAGGTCCAGTGGTTTAGAGAAGGGGGTCTTTTGTGTCTCCTGTCAGTTCCAGGAAGCTCCTGTCACTGGCATGGAGACTGCATACGGAAAAGGGCTGCTAAATAGACCATTTAAAAGAATATCGGCCCAGTTTCGCTCCCACATCACTGAAAACCATGAATGCTGCAACTCTGTTGAGGTCAGAGGAACTGCACTGCTCTGGTGCTGGGGGTGAGACACCCGTACACCAGCTGTTAAATTTCAAAGCCAGGACTCCCTCTGCGATGGTCTCTCAGGCTCCGTCCAAGATACACCCCCTGAGACTACCACAGCCACAATGTCAGAACTTAAACAGTAGCAGCAGAGGCAGATCTCACCAACCTAACACACCACAGCACTGGCAGAAACTCACGCTGCACAAAACAGAAAAGGTTTCTCACCTCCAAAACCAGACTGGACTACAATTAGTGATGTGGAGTCAGTAACTCTCAGACATGAAGCACTGATTTAAGACCTTCCTCCTCATCTTCCACCAAAGGAAAGGAAAGCTATGATCCTAAAACATCTGAGGTAAATAACCTGAGTGAAGCTGGCCATTCTTGACAAATTTCTCAGCCTGCTTACTGTTTCTGGTTTGTAACTTTCCTTTTGATAGAGTCAAGAGCATAAGAACATACAGAGAGTGGTTCTCGGACCTAGTCTTTGACAGTGCTTCTTATAGAACATGCCCTTTATACTTTTTTTTCACCCAGCTAAGCTATTAATTCTTGCCCAGGAGAGATGGTCAGTGTTTTGTCTTTTTTTTAATGGTACTGATTCCAAATACATAAAATATGTGAACGAAAAAACCCCGTTTAATATTTAACAAACTACTTACATAATTTTCAAGAATAGAATTAAATATCTATTCCATTAAGCAACAAGCAACTTCATAATAGTTAACACTGCCAAAAATATGATTAGACAAATATGTTTTAATGGGGTATTAAAGCAGGCATCCTTGTTATTATTTGCACTGCACATTTACACAATAAATGAAATTGTAACTGTAACTTAGTAGATATGGAAAATCTCACATCCCTATTTCACCTTGTTTATCTATTGTTTCACACCGTAAGTATTTATAGAATTTAGAAAAACCAACATCACCTTGAAATGAAATGCAACAATGTCCTGATAAGAACAAGGAGCTCTAGTTCCTCTGACCCATGCTGACTGCAAAATGCAACTCTTTACAGGCCTTGGCAGCAAACAGGAAACTTGCAGTACTTCCAGGCAGATAAGAAAAAGCTAACTCATAAAACAGGGATCCTTTCATTATTTGGATCATCTCCGAGAGTGTCTGTACCAGTGTGTCTCTCCAGTCACTCAAATCCTCTTTATAAGAATATTTGCAACTCAGTTCTTGGTCTCCACATTACTCACTCATCCCTTAACATTTTGCTGAGGTTAACAGTCAGGATAGTGATTTTTGCTACTTAGCAGTGATTCCCACTGAAAGCTGGATTACACTGGTTTAAAGAGTATATAAAAGGTCTCAGGATGCAACTACAGCCTTGGTGATCAGATTATCCTTCACTACACAGTTCCAGTGTCCTTCTGGGCACATTTTTCTGTTCAGATATCATCCTGCCACTCTGCAAATACATCAGATCACAAGAGTGCTGAAGAACAACAGAAAAAGCAGTAAAAAGACAACTCAAAATAATGATCTTAACCTGCTGTGCAATAATTAGAAATAAACTGCAGTGGGTGTGTAAAACAGCACATGCCATCGCTCACTTTCCTCAGCCAGGACGTCTCTGGACTCTCAGCAATTTATCACATTTCACAAGAAGCAGCAGTAAGCGATGCACATGACTGGGAAGTAGAGCCAGTCATTTCTTCTCCCACAGGTTATATCTTCTACTTTCACTTTTATGATGAAGAAAAGTGAAAACATCCCTCTGTGACAATTCTGTACCCCTGAGGCACATCAGCTGCAACACAAGCCCTAAAAACATCTTTGGTACCAAGGAACCTATGCCTACAAAACAGCACTTCAGTCTGAATAATTAATATGCTGTCAGCTGGCCGTGTTTTTGGCAAGTAAGTGAATTTAATCCAATTACAGCAGAGGTGATGAGGTCAAGCTGAGTCTTAGTGAAGAATCACCAGCAAGACTGTCCTCAAAACAGAAGACACTGCAGCTTGCTAGACTTCTTCAGAAGAGTGGACACGGTGTAATGAAGTTTAGCAATGCTCAGACTTGTTATAACAAAGGTAAGTGCCAAGAAACTGCTTTGTGCCAGCAAGCAGAAGAGGAAAGGGATTCAGCAAGAACACACTTTGTAAAGCACACTGTAATCCTAAGCACTTAATTGCCTTTGGCAAGAGCTGCATCCCATTCCTCTCTCAGAAGTCGTTTTATCTGCAACTTGATGCTCACAGCTACAGGGATGAATGGAGTGGCGGAGGAGAAGAAACTGAGGGAACCAGTAAGAGAACTACAGTTACCAGTCTGTCTTTACTGGACTACCAAAGCAAAATATAGAAAATATTGGTGCCTGCAATGCCTGATCTGCACATGGGATGACTCCAGAGAGCTCTCATAGCAGCAAACAACACTAACCCTCATCTAGGCCCTTTGAATTGCCTACAGGGGCAGGGAAATTTGCTGTAGAGTTGGACACCTGTATTTATACTTCAGTACTTATGTAGGACTGGCCTCACTTCCAGACATTCTGACTGAACCCATATAGGTTAGTGTAAATTTGAAGGTATAACCAGAGTTTGCTTCTTTTCGCTGCTTATAATGCAGCATTCACAAATATTTTACTATATGTTAACCCCAACTCATTGTTCCCACATAAATTGAAGACTCAAAGGTAAATAATGCACCAAGCCTCTTTAATTAAATAAGGAGTCTGGGGGAGGAGTTTCTGTAGACCCTTTTAAATCTTAAAGCCTGCCAACTGGATGAACAAAAGGTAGATTAGGCTCACATGATAAATCCCAGCAAACCTGAAAAGCCTTTGTTAATAAGTCACTGAGGGAATTTCTTTCCCCCCTAGAATTTCTGCTCACCAGAAGTGAGAGTTAGGATTATTTGAGTGAGTTTGCCTTCCAGCAGCATTAAAGGGGTATATGCCTCATGGAACTCTAATCTCCTCATTTCTATAGAGCTCAATTCTCCTTTCATTTCTACCAAAGCTGAACTAGTTATTCCCAGCTTTTATACAGGGAGCAGCTGCTGAAACTCCAGAGGGAAAAAAAATGTTTATTAAATTAGTCAAGATGCCCACAAAAACTAAACTGGAATTCTATATCAGCTTTAATAGCAACAACAATAGGAGTACAAATGTATTTTCATTTCATTTTGGCATTTCTTTCATGTAGCAGGTTGCTAATGAACCTTTTAAGTTTCCATTCATAAGTTAGTGTTCAGTAGCTTGTTCAAAGAGCCAAACAGCATGTTAATCTGGCAATTAGTATACTCTTCTGTTTGTAGAGACACTTAATGAAGACATTATTAGAGACAGACCTTGCTGTAGCATGTTCAACAGACCCTGTACAAAACACCCAGATTTTAGCAAAACCCACACTGTAATCACAGACAATACAGACAACATTTAAAGCTGTGCTAAATTTAAAAAAATCTCCCAGGGTCCATCCTACCTGAATCCATCTGGCTTCACCAATGAATCCTTTTCAGCACAATGGATTAATCATATCTTCTCTGCATGCAGTGCTGAAATCCAAACAACATATGTAGTCCTAGTGTGCATCACAGAAGCATTTCCATCAGTGAAGGGGATGGAGGCAGCTGTACAGGGTTTGCTAGGATGCTGTCTGGTACAGCAGATGCCACTGAAAAAGTTTAGATAGTCTACTGCAACACGTGCAGCAATGTGCTTCTAGAGCAATGAGAGAAAGGACACCTACCTTCCAAAGGGAGGTTAAAAAAAGAGTCATTTAGCATCAAAGAGAGAAGAGTGTATTAACCAGCCAATGGGAAAAAATAAATTATCTTCATTACCTCCTAACTCATACAAAGTTTGGAAAAGCTGTTGAGTACAGCTCTAAACACAGCAAAAGCAAACAACCACAGCATGTTTTATTATGAACTTGACAAGTTTATGAAGGAGAGGAGACAAGTCTGCCCACAAAAACAGGATCACTTCCAGCCCATGCTCAGACCTGAACTCAAACTACCTAGAAGAGTCCAACAACCACAGACTGTGGCTACAATTCTCCAGAGTCTAACCAAAAACTTCAGCCATCTCCTTACATGGCTTGCAAACAGCTTCTGAGCACATTTTCTGGATTTAGACATCCACAACTTTAAGGCACAGCATTTGGAGCTGTTCTGAACTCTATTTACATCTGCATTTTGTTTTAGGAGAGCTCTGAAAGTAATTTGTAGCTGTTGGTTTATAGTCTTTCTAAATACAGTGTATTTGGCCTGCGTAAGGATATTGGTATGGATTTTGATTGACTGTAAAAATCGGATCATCGCCCAGAGGAAGGCCTAATGAACTTAAAGGAGGAGCCAGGGAGAACACAAAACAGACCAAAATCTGGTGAAAAATTATGTGGCTCTTACATTTAACTTAAGCCAATGGCAATATGTAATCCCTGCTTATTTCAGACTTTATAAATTCCCTTTCAGCATCATACAAGCAAACCAACAGAACTTCACTAAATTATTTCCTTCATCCTCCTTTGCACCATGCAGCAAAGCAACTAAAGCTATGGAGATATGCTTGCAACAGCAAAGTATCAGATTTCTAACTTGCTTTGCAGCAGACCTACTAAGACTTCCCTACAAGACCAATAAAAATTGGGTCAGCGATATTAACTTCTGTGAGCCTCCCACATTTATATAGAATCCTAGCTGTGATGTTTATTAAACCAGGCACTTTCTTTCTGTTCATGCTTATCTAAAAAGGTTAAATGCCATTAATATATTGCACACCAGCACAGGACATGCTCCCTATCATTCTAATGACTGGTCCTCTGGCAGCAAACATTCTCCTACTAAATAAAGTCAGTCCAGTCACTTTCAGAGTTAAAGCACTTGTTCTGTAGCATTAGAATGCAAAGTGTTCAGGATGAGGGTAATATTAGTGTATCATGAAAATGTGTTATCACGAGCACTCTGTTACAAACTACAATGCACACAGTGACCAGCTATAGAAGAACAGTATCATTTGAGGAAGCAGAAAGTACTTTAGATACGTACCAGATGAAAATTAACTATTCAGCTATTAGTAAATATAATTGTGATTTAAAAGTAGAAGTCTCCTAAAATGTGCTCTTAAGAGCCTAGTTCCAGGAACATCTCAGCAAACAAAGTTGCACAGGAAGACACATATCATATTTAGCAAATAATAATGCAAGTCATTAGCAAAATAAACAAAGATGTGTGCAGGAAGTAGGGGGAGGTAGACAGTAGTTCTGTCCAGCACTTCACAAAGAGGTAGCATAATTTTGAAGTCTCAGTAGGAACACACCTTCTGCACGTCCTGCAATTCCATGCTCACCCCCCAAAGGGCTCAATGCTTGAAACCCTCTGGGAAGTAGGGTGTGTGGAATCAGGTATTTGCATTTATCCTCTCAGCCATTCCCTTTGTAGAGAGCCTAATGTAGCCCTCAAAACACTTATGATGCCGCTTCCTGACTCTAGGAGAAGTATTCTTATGGATTTACTCTGCAGAAGACAAGACTGGGGCTAAAAAGTATCTTTAAACTGTAAGAGGAGGGAAGGATTCTCTGTCTTTCCATCCCTGGTCTCCAGCCCCCACTACTCTGCCATGCCACTCCCTTCCAGGCTGAGTGCAGGGAGCAGTGCCAGGCCAGAGTCCAGATGTGTATACACAGGAAAGAGGATTAAAAGGCAAAGAATCCCCAAAAGTATATTGCTCCATAGCTTGAAAGCAGCATGCAGAGAAGTGATTCCCCCTCCCTGCCAAGTTAATGATTTTAAATATTCATCTCCTTCCCCCAACCTTATGCAGCATGTGTCACCAGGATTTACTCTTCTCTCAGACACTAAGCATATTGTGCAACGTGGTACAAATTACTTTGAGAACAGCAGAAGTTAAAAAAAAAACCCGACACATAATTTAGTCTGAAACATTAAAGATGTGCATGTGCAGCGGAGGAACATTCCTACATGTGCCTCCACATATGCACCTTTGTATTTGAAAGGCTCGGGAGTCCAAAGGAGAGCCAGAGAGATTATCCTTACAACCGAGCCTATAAATGCTTTTTCCTAAAAATCCTTTGCTACCTGCCAGCAGAGAAGAATAAAACTTTAACAAATCATACATAAAAGATGACAAGTACTTACTACCAGGTTTGCTTGCTCTCGGATGAATGCACTCTGGGAGAGGAGCCGTAGGTGAGCCCTCGTCCCTGCAGGAGCCCAGCTGACGCTCTCGCAGGGGACGGGACGGGAGCTGGGCTGAGGCACCCGCAGGAATCCCGCGGCTCCGGTGCTCCAAGCCCGGCATGTGCCCGCAGCCCGAGCCGCTGGGCTGGCCCGCTGCAGCGCCGCTGCCTCGTCCCTCCGGAGAAGCAGGTTTCCCTCCTCCTTCTCCGCCTACTTCACCTCCCCCTGCGGAGGATGCCCCGGTACCCCCCACCCGTGCCCGCCCACGGGCTTCCCCCCGCGTCCCGGCGCGCAGCCGGCAGGGAGAGCCCCGCGGCCACCGGTCCGCCCGCCCGCCGAGCTCCACAGCCTCGGACCGCCTCCCAGAGCCCACCTGCCGCTCAACTCGGCTCAACTGGGCTCAGCTGGGCTAGGCTGAGCTGGCCGCGGCTGCCCCGCACAGTCCGGGAGCGGGGGAAACGCGGATCCCGCGGGGGAAGCGGTGTCCGGCGGCGATACCGACTGCGGTCGGCGCGGCTGCCTTTAACTCCTATCCTGCGGAGCCTTGTTCGGCAGCGGCCGGGGGTCCAGGGGGAGCCCCAGGCCCGCCGCAGCCAGCGGAGGCAGCGGCACGCCCAGCCCAGCCCGGCCCAGCCCAGCACCTGTGGAGCGCAGCTCGCCCAGGAGAGGCGGCTGTGTGGGGGGGTGTGCAGAGCGGGGCCTGGGGGTGTATGAGGAGTGTGTAGGGGTGCACATGGGCGTTGTAGGAGCTGGGCACAGGAGAGCCATGTGGTGGCTCTATAATGGGTACATGGGGGTTATAGATTGTGTATGTATGGGCTGCATGTATGGGGAAGCACAGAGGAGCGTGCTTATGGGCTGGCATGGGACATGAATGAAATACACATGGGATATGTACACGTGTTCTGGGGTGAGAGCGTATCCTGCATTTAGGGGGAGTGCACAGAGGATGTATTGTATGGGAAGGTCTGTGTGGGACTTTGATAGGATGTCTGAGGGGAGTGCGAGCATGTGAATGTGTATGGGGTGTGTAGAGGTCTGTATGGAGCTGCAGCCCTGCCATGCACTGCCCCAGTGCCAGCAACAGGGGCACTCTCACAGACACATAGGGGCCTCGGGGATGGCTTTGCCTCCCCTCCTCCTCCAGAGCCTGGCTAGGGCCTGTGCACTGACACATCTGTCTAGGGATGTCCAAATCTGGGACAGGGGATTTAGTTTAATAAACCGTTTACAGTTAATTGTGTTAAGTGCTAAATTAGTGTACGAAGGAAGAGCAAATGAGAGATGGAGACAAATTGAATCCTCTTCAACAATAAGACCTTAGAACTGCTGTTTTACAATGTGGAGCTGGAGACCCTGAAGGGGAGGGGTAGGGAAATCAGATACATTGCAAACTTAAAGCCTTTTTATTCTTGTGGTTTTTTAATTTTTTTTTTATTTTTACATTTTAAAAAAAACTAATCAACTATTTATCTGAAATGGATTTATAGCCAGATCATAAACATACATGCGCATAGACATAAAAGATAAAAGATAGACATAAAAGACAAAAAGCCCAGGTTCTATGGGTAAAGCCTTTTTTTTTTTGTTCTCTTGCTTTGTCCTGCGCTGTGGTCAGATTACTGCTGGGTACCTTTAAATGTGGTTCTGAACTGCTGTAGAAAAAGGAAAGAAAAAGATGCAGAGAACTTCCCTCCTCACCAGGCTCTGAGATACCTCTGGGGTGGTAGAGCAAATGACAGTCCAGGTCACAATTCTTTCTCTCCCCTTCAGTGTTTCAGCAACCATCAACTCTGAAAAATATGGCCAAGATAAGCAAGTCACAGCAGAGATGTACTTCACTGCAGCGATGTCAGGAATTTTATATTTGCAGAGACCTCAATGTTTTTCATTTTGATTCTGAGGTGAATTTTTCTGGCACTGGTAGAGCACGTGCCCTGCTACCTGAGTAGGCTGTACAAGGAGGCAGTGCTTGCTTTTTCTGGTACATCATTCCTGGTACCTGAGTACAAGCCTCTGCAAAGGACAAAAGCAGTCCAGTATGAGTCCGTGAAAAGTTATAGCCATCATTTTTGACTCTTTCAGGTGCAGTACGAAGTGAGTGAACTGGGAGGAACTGCTGCTGCCTCTTCAAGAGAAGGCGGTGATAGTTTTCTTATTCCTAATTTCTTTAGATTCACCCTGTTAGGAGAAGAAGAGGCTTTTCCTGATTTCAAGGCTCTGGGACTTTGAAAAAAGATTAATAGAGACTTATTTTTTTATTTTTATTTAAACTGGAGTCGCTGAAATGGGAGTCCTGAAGAAAAGTAACTTTGTCGGAGGTTCTGAGTACCTCAGTCCTCTCACCATCTCTGTTAAACCTCTCTCTGCAGATTTTCTTCTCTATGAAGTCACAACAGAGTTTCAAGAAAATTTTAAGAATATCTGTAAAGTAAAGTAAACCCGTGGGTTGGTACAAATGAATTTTAAAGACAGCTATTGATCAGTTTAATTCACAGCTAAACTGGTGCCAGGTAATGCTGTTTATAGTACTAGCATTCAACTGTATGTACATACTGTGCTAATTACATCCAGCCAGACTGTTACATTTTCTTTCTCAATGCATGGTTGTGGCATATTCTGGATTGCCAGACGTTTTCCTCTTTAGTCAAAAACAAGTGGACATACATCCCTGATCTTTGATGAATTGTGTGACTGTAGTTGATTTCAAATGGCAGTGCACAAGCACAGAATTCCACAGCTACATACCCATTGGCACATGAGCTGTAAAAGAAAGATGCTTATTGTATGAGCATTTTCTTTCTGCAGATAAATGTTTATTTGGCATTAGAATACAGAAAGAATATGAAAACCCAAGAGCTATGCAGAGCCTGGCACAAGCTTGCTTTGATCTTTTCCATGGTCTAACTGAAGTCTGTACTGCCAACACCTTTTTGGAAGGAGTTTACTTCTCAACATTTTTAAGTATTGTTTTAAGGAGATACTGCTCTGCATCATGCTTGTGCTGATTTTTAGCCTAGGCTTCATGAAACCCATTTTCTTGGAAGTGTTCTCATGTCTTACCAGTTGGGAATTGCTGCTCTAGACAACCTTGTAATAGCATCACCGTATCTGCTTTCAATTTAAAATGATTGCTCAGGCCCTAACACTCATAAAGAACAAGGCCCAGTGTTGCCAGTGAACCCACATCTGCCTTCAGCTGAGAGGGAGGAGTAGGAGACACTTGAATTGTGATGAAAGCCACTGAGCTCCATAAGGAGAGCAGACGGTGCCCCTGCCGAGTTTCAAGGGATTGACTCATTTTCAGCAGAGATCATATATTTCTCTTTTTCTCTTGGTGTGTTTTTGTTTGTTTGTTTTTTTTTTTTTTTTTTGCTTGCACAAATCAGACAAGAAGGTAAAAAAAAGAGTGAGGGATCTCCCATCCTAGTAGAAACCAGTGTGACATCACACTTCGTGCCCAGCCACAGTTTGTCCCCAGAGTCTTTTGGGACCATTTATCTTCTAGTTGGGCCTTTGTCCTAAGAGCGCTCTAGGATGCTGGAAGTCAATAGTTCCACTTCTTTAGATGCAGATCCTAAATGTGATCAAGTTTAAAACAGTGAAATTTCAGATATGATGTTTAATGAATGCTGCTCGCTAGAGTAATCCTGTGCATTCTTAACTGGCTGCTTGAGAGTTGTTTTTAATTGTAAACATCCTTCGTGCAGCTGCTTCAGGGACATGTTTAGGAAACAGTGGCTGGCTGTGTTTAAAAGATTTCAACTCATCTTGACCTACATTTAGATTTTTGTAGCTTACGAGCCACGGACTGTAACCAGCAAAACCCTCAGAGAGCTTATATAGCTTCTGTAGGGCAAGGAACGGGAAATGAGTGAAGGATGAAGTTACCCAGCTGAAGTGTTTGGAATAGTGAGTTACTGGAGCTGAACTACGGGGTTCAGATGATTATCAGGTGATTAGAAGTACAAGGAGCATAAAGGGAGTAAAGATAACCTCTCCTTTTGCCTTGTGCTTTCTTCCCCATTCATTCTTTTACTTGGAGTCTTTCTGTAAAATCCTTTAGGCTCCTTTCAGGATAAAGTTCAGGAGGTGCCTAAACACAATTGTGTTTTGATATATTTGGGAAGTAACTTTATTGTGAAGGAACACACATTCATCCATTTCCCAGAGCCCATTCTTTCTTTTCTTCTGACATGTGAGGGCTTGGTTTTTTGCTTTTTTGTTTTCAGAATGTAAAAAATTCATTCACTCATTTTAAAAGCAATGCAGCTTCTAATCTCTTGAGATTAGAAGACAATCTTCTAAAAGGGAGCCACTGTAATATCTTTCCAAATCTGCAGGCAGACTAAATTATCGTCTTCATCCTGCTTATGTCTTTGCTGATCATGAACATAGAAAGCATTAAAAGCCTGTGAGTTTCATGCTGCAAATAGAGATTGAGTACCTAAGGAGGGAGGAAGCCAAGAGGTCAGTCACGGTGTAGTACTAACATTGACATAACGTTTAGTCCGGCATCAATTCACCCAGCTCAGGAGCAAGAAAAATGAATTAGATGTGTCAGCAAAAGACCACACAGGCAGTTTATTCCTATCTGGTAACTTGTACAGATATCTGAGCCTTTACACTTTTATGTTTGTTGGAAAAAGGCAGCAGGGCTATAAGCATTTGGCTGCTAGGGAAATTTCATATTTGGAAACTCAGCAGCTGTTTTATCCTCTTGTATTTAGAGGCTGAAATAACATATAAGCTGGTGGAATAAACAAGGAGAAGCTAGCAATCTCACTGATTTTAAAAGCAGTTAAAATGTACAACCTGTGTTTCAAACTAGCAAAATGTTCAGACTAGCAGACCAAATATTTGGTTGGGTCTGCAAAAATTCTTCACCTTCATTTTTTTAAAGTCACTGATGGTGTCAGAGAACTTCTGCTTTCATACATTAAAGCATTGCAAATATTAACTACTTCTGACTGTTGCTGAATGAAATCCATTGGCACACTGCTATTGGTTTTCATGTAAGGCAAGTCATGGATAAAGGGAGTGGTAACTGTGTTATGCGAACAGAGAAACAGGTACCAACTGAAGCTAGATTGATCCTGCAGAAGAATCATAGACTCATAGAACGTCCTGAGTTGGAAAGGACCCACAAGGATCACCAAAGTCCAACTCTTGACCCTGCACAGGACAGTCCCAGAAATCCTGTCACGTGCCTGAGAGCATTGTCCAAAAGGTTCTTGAACTCTGTCAGGCTTGGTACTGTGACCTGGGGAACCTGTTCCAGTGCCCAATTACTTTCTGGTGAAGAACCTTTTCCTAATATCCGTCCTAAGCCTTCTTACAGTTCACTATAAAGACAATCAACAGAAATACGATCTTGCCAATCTGCACCATGCAGTTGGTTTTTCCTCTGTCATTAAATGGAAACAGATAGTGCCTGCATATAGGTGGAAGACACAGCTTTTTGTCCTGAGCTCTCGCTTCAGCAGAGCTAAGTTCATATTGACAGGGGGAGTTTTGAGATGATTCAGAGGCTGGAAAAATTCAGCAAATATGCTTATTACTGTTTCTACCAGAGCATAGTTACATTCTGCTCAACAGCCCAAAGTAAAGAACTTCCATTACATCTGCAGTTAGTGCCCATTCCCATTCCCAGAGACCAGCCAAGACAACTGTAGAGTATAATTTACTTTTATTACAACTTTCAGTCTCTAATCTCAATTTCTAGCCTAAAGAAAGAAACACTGGTCATGGCTACATGGCTACAGCATGATTACAGAGATGCACACGATTCTTATTTTATTCTTTCTCCCCCTTTTTTTTTAATGCAAAGCTAAGGAGTGCAAATACCCCAACTCTTGGGAATGAAAGCGAAGAACAGTGTGATAGAAACAATGTCTGATAAGTGTTACATAAGACAGATGTGTTACCCTGAAGAAGTAAACACGATAAATTGAGAAGATATATTTGAAGATTGCTTAATTCATGGCAATAAAGTTGTTATTATTTGACAAAACTTAGGTTAGGTAAATTCAACAGTTATAGGAGAGTAATGCTGTGTTTGTAATTAAAGGTTTTTGCCAGGAAATTCTGTTCAGTTATAAACCAATATACAAAAAGTAGATATGCAAGAGGATATTATATTTACGTGTAAATGCAGCACATGCCTGACCATGCTCCAATGCACATTTGGGATTTCCAACCACTCTCAGCAGGAGTTTCACATAAATAGTTCACTATCTATATTTTGGAAGCCAACCTTCAGTTACACTGTAGATATAACCAAACTTTTGTATTTATAGCCAGATCTCTACTGCAGAGCAAGTGAAAACATGCAATTTAGGGAGGGGAGTACTCCCCTCTAGGCAAGGGAACGCAGGATTTCCCAGACACTTCCAAAACAACTGCATTTGCACATCATTCAACTATGGCATATGCTATCTGAAGATATATTATAGACGTAGCTAGTAAGTTTACAGATCTAGGAAGAGAGAAAATGAATTCTTTACTAGTCTCCTTCCTTCTTTTTCCCTGAAAGAGGAAAACATTCATTTTTACCAAGCTTAATGAGAGAAACCAATCCTCTATATCAGTGCCCTAGCTGAGAGTATTGTCAGCAAATTCCATTTAGACTAAAAACTTTAAGTCCCTGTGGTGGTGTCAAATTTCTCAGACTTTAAGTTAAAAATGAGTTTGAGCAGATTAACTAGCTGGGACTTGAAGATAAAGCTGGCTTCTCTGAAAGAAATCTGTTTTACACAGCGTTAAGTGTGCTTGGTTCCTCTTTTATTCAAAGAAAGCAAAGGAGTTTTGTGAAAAGAGCCTTCAATAGGGTCTTTTCCTTTTAAAACTGTGGAAGAGTTCCAGCCCGTCTGTAGCATTGGCTTGAACTTTGTTTTTCTCCAAAGCAAGAACCCTCTAGTTTTCAGTGGCTTCCACATTTTTTCCTCCTCCTTTTGTAAAATGTGCCAGTGAAGTCAAGTGTGTTGTATTAATTCAACATTTTTCCAAACATTCACACTTAGGACCAAAAAAGGGAACATTTAATAAATATAACCAGGAATATGTTGGAATGTTGATTTTCTGATGATCATAAGAATTTTCAATCATAAGGTCTAATTAAATATCCCAAACTGGAAATGCTTCCAGTGACTCTTACGTCTCCTTTTTATCTGTGAAACATTTTTAAGTCAGCCCAAGTGGCTTCTGTGCCAAAGTGATATTTTTAATGTGAATAACACACATACACAAGAGATTGCATTAAAATTCACCTAGGCTAGTGACATTTTGGCATCGCTAATCTGAAAGCATCAATTTATTTCTATGCACAGGGGGATAACTGGCAATGAAACAGCTCTGCAGTGGTAGTTGTATGCATTGGTCTATAACAAAATTTTTTGGCCTAAAAAAAATTTATCTACATGGCCTAGTATGGCAGTTTGGACTACCACTGCTGACATTCTTCAATTTTGATGGAGTGGGATAAAAGGGAATAAAAGGGAAATAAAGACATCATGTGAGACAGTTTTCCAAAAGTACTATGCGATGCTGTTATCCAAGAATAAAGCATTTTTGCCAAGATTAGATAAAGAACACAAAAATGAAACCCAGAGATAACGAATGACTGATTAACCACTTCTTCTGATTAGGAGCAATAGAAATCCAGTGGTACTCAGATAGCCAGAGCTGCTTTGTATTAACTGGTAAAACGAAAAACATTCTAAGAGACGATCAGTGCCCCAAGGAGCATCTCCTCTAAGTAGACAAGTCAGACAAAGGAAGCTCATTGTTTTAGAATTAGGGAACTGAGGCACAGAATAATTGTCTTGTCTGCAGTCAGTCTGTGGTAGGACAGTAATTGAATGCAGATCTCCTCACCACATGCACATTCTCTATCTATATTCCAACTGGTCAGCTGAAACAGCCTTTCATTACTGCTCTGTCAACATACCAAGAATTACACAAGACCACGAGCATTTCATATGCTTCAAATCCTCTTCTCCCACTACAATATTTAAAAGTGTGTAGAGCAAATACTTACCATAGACACACTGAGTTCTCCAGCCCAGAGAGCAGGCCGGAAGTTTACAGTCCATCTGGAGATGACTCCTCCTGCAAAATTCCCACTGATATTCTATTTTGAACTTCAGCTTCTTGTTGCAGGATCAAATTTTTCTTTAAAAAAATCTTTAAAATAATGTCCAGCTTTTCTTGCTGTAGCTGTAAGATAAAGCTCCATTTACTTTAAGCTAAGATCTGCCTTCTTACCTTACCTCACCTCACCTCACACATTGACCTGTACCATCCATACAAAGAGTAAGACTATCATAGCACTAAAGGTAGTAAATGCAATTCTCAGGTCTACCAACAAACAGCAGAATCCAGGTATTAATCTTATTCGTGTCAATATAGTCTTTGGAGAAATCAGATACAGAAATAACTACAGGGAGGTTTTGGGAGACCAAAGAAAATTAGAGTCTGGCCATTTAGCTGAGCTCATTGACTGCAGATGAAAGGGGCAATTCACAGTCCTACTCTGCTTCTAGGCTTTGACACAAGGAGGGGAGAAGGTGTTCCCCAAAGCAAAGTATTTTCTTTTATAGACCTGTGAAAATACCTCACCCAGTGGGGCTTCACAGGCCTCCTGCAGTACAAATAACCAACTGCCAGAGTCAGGCCATTTGTTTTGCTAAACACAACCCTCTCCAAAGCATTTTTATGTTACACATTTGTGTATTTTATTCATACACTTCTTAACCTACTGGGAATGAGGGAGGAGAAAGCACTTGGAGAACAAACTGTGAAGGCCTCCATTTGCTCACAGGCAGCTATTTAAGAACTTTGGCACATGGACCATGATATATACAGCATTCCATGTGCTTAAAATGAGGAATAGTAAGAAGTAAAAGAAATAGAGAACACTTTGGTACTTCTCTTTGATGGTTTCTCTTTGCTTGAAATCCAGAACATCTTACTTTGCATGACAAGAAACTTAGCACAAGGGAAATTTACCAAGTAGGAGACAAATCTATGACTCCTTAGAAGCCTGGGCATGCCAAATTGGTATGTGTTGGCCTCACTGCCATCATCAGTGCCAAGTCACACTGGCAGTCCTGCTGCCCAGCTCTTTCTTCATAGTGTGATGAAGCCAAACCCTATATCCTACAGTATTCCTCTGTTACAGTTTGCTCCTGGAGCACTACCCTAAAGCCTGTTACTTTGAAGAGTCAGTGTTTGCTGGTGTCCAGGAACACATTCAGATTATTTCAAATCATGCTAGTTCTCTGTTCCCAATGTGTCCTGTTATGGGGAGTTCCTTGAGTTAGACCTTCTTCCCCATCTCCAGAGGAAGGGATCCTTTATTATAGAGGAACAGAACTCCTCAAGGAGAAAAGCAGCTGACTCTATTCTGTGTTCACCCTTGAGCTAAGCATAGAATGACTTACTTTTGGGCTGAAAATGGCTGAGCACAAAAATGAGTACCAGCTCAGAGATACACATAGTACCGAAAAGAAATACAACTCCTTTTTTCCTCAGGTCTTTCTCTATTCAGCTTCCTGGTCTCATCCCACATGCTCCATGTAAGATACACTGTATCTGCTTGCAGTCGCAATATGGTTCTTCTAGTACAGTGTCACTATGAGTTGCAGTTCCAGGGACAATTTCTTGATACCAGTTTTGCTCTTCCTTTCACCTGTTCCAGGAAAGAAGTAATTTAAAAATAGATTGTCTTCCTTGCAGCAGAGAATCTGCAGACAGGAAGTTTGGCATCTCTGTTCTCTGCAGCCCTGCAGTGAAACATTGGGTATTCAAGTCATTTCTGATCAAAAGAACTACTTTTGTCATGGGCTGCTCTATGTCCTTGTAGTTCCTAAATTTTTTGGCAGCCAAATTCAAATGAATACACTTATAGTAAACACTCTGTTTTCACACAGCATTGATGCAGCTCAGTGTCTGTTCCAAGCAGTGCCAACTCCAACCCAGCAACAGGACAATCTGATCCCTGTCTCACTGTAGCGTTTGTTCCTCCTGTGCATCACAAGATTTGTTGCTGCTTTTCAACAAACAAGCAGACTAATTCCCTGGACACCAGTCTACTGAAGCTTGGGTTGCTGTTTATTTGTATTTCTTGATCAACTACAATTTTGGATTCTAGGTGTTTGGTTTTGGTTTTTTCATTCCAGTGGAGAAGAATTTATAAGAAATCTTTACTGTGGGGATTATTTAATCTCAGGCTACATGTGCGTTCTTGCAGCAGGCTTTCAAGGCATTTCTATCTCTCTCTCTTCTATCCAAATTCTAATTTCCAAGCAACCTGTAGTAGCTCAATTATCTTGTTGTTCCCCCACTTCTGTCACATTAGCTTGAAATCAGACAATGAATTCAAACCTATTAAAGGGACACAGACAGATACAGGATCATATAAGCCTCATTTCCTTGATGAAGTAAATTAACATTTCAGATGGTGTCTGGTTCTCATTGCTCACAGTCTAGACGAAACAGGCATACATAGGACAGGCAGGGTATTAGGTTGAAATTTATTTTTATTTTTACTATATTTTCACAGAAAAGAAACTGCAAGTTTACAGTAAGAATAATTTTACGTGGCTTTAGGGACAGCTGAAGAGAATGGCTAAAGAAGTAGCAGCTTTTCATTTCTATGTTTCCAGATTTATTCCAGCATAGGTCAATACTGATTAAAAGTAAGGAGTGTCTAAATGCAGCTCTCATTAGGTTGGTACACACTGCAGACAGCACTGGTTGTCAAGGCCATTTTGATCTTTAGAAGTGATCTCTAAATTGTCTTTTGTGGATATCAAGTCCTCCCACTGTTTCCAAGTGATGAGGAAGAAACCAGTACGAAGACATGAATAAGTAAATATTACATAAAGGTTGGAAATAGACAATAGGGGTGTGTGTGGTGGCAGGACATGAGCAGTAACCTGCAAACTAATGCTGAGTTTGAAATGGAAAAAAAAATGAGGGAGAAAAGCAGACAAAGGAGAAGCTTTGTAGTACACTCCAATGTCACAGCTGAAAGACTCCATCACGAGAAATAAAAAGTGAACATAGATGGATATTGCTTTATAAGTGCCCATAAAAACTGGATGTGCAGTAAGACAGTCGTAATAAGCTGAATGCTGTGAGTTAATCCATACTTTTTTTCACAAGAGCACTGAAGCTAATCCATACTGGCATTAGCTTCAGTAATTACTCAGTGCAGGTGCATGCATTTGCTACGCCTGTAGCCAGCTTTGATGCTGCTCCAACACAAGCTGTTAGCTGGGGAAGCACAGCAGCTGTGGGTAGGTATTTTGTACCTGGCATTCATTAAGATATCCAGTATACATCCCTGCTGGAGCAGCCAGGATTTGACTCTGGTTAAAGTGTGTACTTCGTGGATTTTTCTTCTGGAAGTGCTTTGGATACAGAAAACTGTGACTAATGCTTTGTTATTCCACCATAAGGATTAACAAAATATTAGAGTCTTTTAAAAACAATGTTGTGGCTGTAGGATTTTTTTGCCTTTATGTGTGTACATGTATGAATATATATAAGTATATGTGTGTCACTGTCTTTAGCATGAAGGCAATATAAATTTAGTCATTAAGCAGAGGACTAAGATCTTTCCAAGCCTTAATCTGGAAAGAGGTGGCTAGTTTGCCTCTCTGGCCTCCAAAACAGACTAAGATGTCATTGCAATGCAGATGTCAACTCTGATCATTATTTTCAAAAACAATTCCTTTGAATGAGCTTGAAATATTTGAAGATTCATGGCTGTGACAGCTCAAAAACCTAAATACATTTTTGGTGAACTGCAGAAACAGAGCAGAACAAAAATATCATAACCAGCAAATTCTTCCAACAAACAGTATTTTCAAGCTTTTTCCAAATCTTCAGACATGTATTAAGCACGGGTTGCTTACATCCCCAGATCTTTGGTGTGATTTCATGAGGATAGATGTTTCTACTGGAATGTTGCAAAATGTCTACCTTAAAGGTGGAGAAGACCAAGTCCTGAAAAAGATACATGTAAAGTGTGAGATCCAGATGAATTATGGTACTATCTGGCTGTTTATCTGTATGTTTGCTACAACAGATGAGAATCAGTGTTCCTCCCTGCTTCCACACAGAGAGTGTCTCTTGAAAGGTACCTGGATAATTTTATGTGTGGGGTGTGGGTTTTTTAAGATCTAAAAGTATTTCTGTTACATCTTAATTATTCTTAAATCAGCTTATTGATCAGACTACTTATCTCCCTCGTAGCGCTAATTTAGCACCTTCATGGGCCACCTTCTCAGAAATGACAAGTGTTTCAATAGAAAGAACAACCTTGCTGCCCAACCACAGTTTCTAGGCAGGTGTGAGAAGCATAGAAGAGGAACGGATGCTTCCACATGTGGATAGAAAGTGTTGGTCTCCAGACTTGCCAATTTCCAATGCTTTCATAAACTTTAAAGAAAAATCAGTTGCAATTTTATCCCTTAATGAAACAGAGAGAGGCTTCCTACCAACTGTCTTTCTCTGCATACATATAAGTTGGAAAACATGCTCACTTCAGTTGAAACACTGCATTCATTTCACCCTGAAGCATCCAAGAGGCTGGGGTTACAAACAACCAAAAAAACCTCCAAAATCTTACCCCAAAATAAACTGTAGAAAAAAACCCTCAGCCTACATGTTTTGCTGCCAGAGTTTCACTTTCAATGGGAGCTGTTTGACATGTTTATATGTTGCACATATTGCTTTTATCCCGGAGTGCGAGCTCATTAGTAACAGAAATGTGTCTCTCATGTTAGCTGGAGATTGGAAATTAGGGGTAGCGTAGTCACATCAAAGTGAAATGTTTTCACCGTAGCTATGGAGCTCAAGAAACATTTTGATTTCTTTACCACAGTCTTACAATGTAATCTGATTTGGGCAGCTTTTTATATCTCAGCCTCCCGCTTTTAAATGGAGGTTAATAATAATAATAATAATTAATTACACATATTCTTTGCCTATTTGTATGAGACTTTCAGGACTATAAGATTTACGATTACTTTTTTCGTATATCCCTCATCCTCTAAAACAGAATCTAGTTTGCAGTCTTTTAGCCTTATAACAGTAGCAATAATTATGTTGACTGCACAGAAAAATGGCCTCAATTAATTAACAGAATGAGCTAGAGTCTCAGACACAGATCAGACTCCTATTCATCATTAGAGGCATTCAAGTGCTAAATGATTTGCAAGAAATCTTGTAATTAAAGCTCTAACAGTTTCTCCAGTGCAAAAGATTTTTTTTTCTCTGAGAACATTTCAAAATAATTTGTTATGTGTCTAGAGAACTGAGAACATGAATGAATTAGTTGTTCATGGAACTATGTTTTTTAATAGGTTAATCTCATTAAGGCAAATGTAATGATAGATTGAAAACAATTAATCGAAGAGATCTAAAAACACAAGCTAAGTAAAAAAATTGCATGCTTTCATTATACGTTGAAACCTTCTTAAGTACTGACAGATTGGCTGCTGTTAACACACTTCTACCTGAGGCTTTTGACTCTACAGCTGCTTTTAGAAAGCTCATTTCCTCTTTACACACAATCTTTGTCTGAGGCATCAGCTTTCTCTGTAATCATTTGGCTTCAATAAAGCTGAATAACAAATTTTAGCATTTTTATGCAAGTAACATCATCTGCTTTTAATGTGGCTACATGTGTGCGGTCTAGAGAGAAGGGAACTAAGAAGTAGGATTGTGAAATTATGTATGGTACCAAAGGAGATGTCAAGTGGTCCTATTATCTTGCTTGCCAGTACTGGATTATGGAATATCAACTGAAACTTCAAGGAAATTTATTTACAACTAAACAAAATGGAAGGTGATGCCACTAGTCCCCAAAATCACCTCTACAGATTGATGAGAAATTATCCCATCTCCCAGCATTCCAGATATGCCTTAGATTGCAGGCACCCAAGGGCATTATATTTGCACTACTGTTTCAATTAGATTTGATGTTTCCAAAGAAACAACATACCTTGTGCCTGCTAGAGGTAACTGGAATCCTTTGTAGGACCAGGCATGCTTAAACTGTAAACAAAGGCATTCTAGCAACAGTTCCTGGAAAAGGAAATTAGAGAGGAGAAGCCTAAAACTAATAGAATATAAACTATGAGGACATCTAAATATGAAGCTGGGCCTCAGGTGTTTCAGTGACTCAATCATTCTGGAAACGAAAAGATGGATGAGTCAAACAGCCTTGTGTCTGCTGCTGTTGATTGTGCAGATTGTTTTTTCCTCCTTTATTTACCAAAGAAATTTTCTCCTTATCTCATCTAATTCTCTCCCTCTCTCCTTTTCACTTTCTCATATCTGTTTCAGTCACAGTCTGACTTGCACTGTCATTCACTGACACTGTAATAAGTTAAGCACAAGCCCTCTCCTTGAGAAATGAGGGAAGTAATGGTATTCCTAGATTTGTCTATCTAATGATATAGACAGCACTGTCTTACCTTGCCACCTTTAGAGCCCTCATTCATGCTTAAATGACTTCAGATGATACAGGAGAGCTACAAAGCTTTGGAAGTCATATAGCAGCAAGTTTTTGCTATATGGTAAGTCTTACAAAACTTACAGGCTTCACTTTGCCCTGCGCTCCAGTGTAGTGATGCTGGCAGCAGGTCTCACATTAATGCTCAGCAGTGCAGGAGAAAGACCTTTCCCAGGTCAGCTCCAGCTGAATTTCCATGGAAATTTCTCATGAGAGATTAGGGCTATCACAGTCACCACTCCTACCTTCTGCAAATGTCTAGGGCATATTTTAAGCTTGTCTTTCACCAAAACGTTGAATTTAGTTGAAAAGAAAATAAATAGGACAATACAAATGTATTTGGTACATCCAAGGTTCGGGTAAGAGATCCCTGACAGAATCTCACTGCCAGACAAATCATACAGTTGCATATAGGGAAAATGTTTAGGAAAAATCCTGCCAAAAACTGAAGTTTAGCTAGAAGTTACTCAGCCTAACTGTAAAAAATGGAAATATTCAAGGAACTCCTCAATGCAAGTAATATAAACCTACCATGAGTCTGTTCCTGAATGCTAACTCACAGAATCACAGAATATGTCGAATTGTAGGGGACCCACAAGGTTCGTCGAGTCCAAACCTGAGCCCTGCACAGGACCCTCCCCAAGAGTCACACCATGTGCCCAAGAGTATCATCCAAGTGCTTCTTGAACTCTGTCAGGCTTGGTGCTGTGACCCCTTCCCTGGGGAGCCTGTTTACTGCCCAGTAAACAGGCTCCCCAGTTCTTCACTCTGGGTGAAGAACCTTTTTCTAATATCCAACCAGAACTTTAGGATCTGTATTTTATTTTGTAGGGATGGTCAAATGGTTAGCAGAAATTACTAGCTGTAAATAAAGCTGGCTTGTTTTCTTGGCTTGTTTTATAGGTAAGAATTTTAATATTCTTTTAATTACTTGTTCTGTATTTCTTTTAATTACTTGATGTGTTTAATCTCCAAAGTCTTTTTTTCATTGAAAACATACTGCAATGATAAATCCAGTGAAAAGCTCTATATATTCTTACATTATGTGTAAAGCTTCTTTAAAGGTATACTAATATATTTTATTGGCTAAATTTTGAAATGCATACAAGGAAACTTCATTTTGCTATCGCTGTTAGTATGTATTTAGCTTTATATAAAGTTTATCTCTGGCATCAGGATTAAGTCAGTTCTTTGTGTTTGTCTCTACGTAGCAACAGAACAAGTGGACAGGAAAGCAAAGCTTTCCTCTTTGA
Source organism: Corapipo altera (assembly GCF_003945725.1). Lineage (NCBI taxonomy): Eukaryota > Metazoa > Chordata > Aves > Passeriformes > Pipridae > Corapipo > Corapipo altera. The sequence goes on from NW_020884877.1 coordinate 24,425,083, forward strand.
AACCCCAAAATAAAGCTTGTAGTAGTGATACCACATTGCTGGGGTAATTTGTAGAGTATCTCTTTAAAACTGGTTTTCTGTCACTAGATACAGGTTATAGCTGGTGCATAACTGGAACTTCTTTTCTTTTAAAAGCCATGTCTCAGTTTCATATCTCTTTGGGTGGTGATTAGGTTCACTAATAAGTTTCAGGCCTTGATCTCACTAGAAGCAGATTCAGAATGGCTGTACAAGGGCATTTAATGTTATAATGTTATAATAAAAAACTGCTTGAGTACATTTCTTACTAGCAAACTGCTTCTTTTGTTTCTGAAGCACCAGACACACAAACCTTCATTTATCACAAAGTCTCAGATCTCTATTTGTGTTAACCTTTTCTGTACATAGTAAAGCTTTCCATTGTAAGAAATGGATCAGGAGGTGTCATCTTGGTACTGATCCTTCAGGGAAAGTGATGATAAAAGAATAACAGAGTGACCCAGTGATTCTGAATTAACCAACTGAGTACACATGTAAGGGTTGCACAGATTTCAGTGTGGTGAATATTGCTGGTGGTGTTCTATTGGTAGAATAATAGAAATTTGTAGAAAAATATTTGTGGCCCTCAACAAAGGAAGCTAAAGAATATGGAGTTGAATCTTTGTTTTTAAATATTCTGGGATGACCCTTCAAGTCCTTCCCTGTCTGTGGAAAAAGTCAGTTTTCATTAAACTCCAAACACCCTTCTAGTGGTAGTCCTAATATTCTCTAGATCAGTGAAAGCATTTGGTAAACACATTGAGCCTGAAGTGTATTGCAATTTATATGAGAATATGAGACTACTGCAATTTATTATCAATTAAGGATGGAGCAGGAAGAAGAGAATAACTGCAAGCTTAGCCAACACATCCTGTCAGCTATTAGTTTCTCTATTAAATAGTATAAGCACTGAATAATTTAACAAATACAAGTCCTGATACTAAAACTGAGATTCAGAGCGCATTCATAGGCTTGGAGCCAAGATACTTACACTGATCACAAGTGTATAGGCTTTTGTAAGCATTCTTTGGAGAACTTGGCTTGAAGTTTCCCTGCAAGTTAAGCTATGATTTATAAAGAACTACTCACAGACATTCAGATGTCATTATGGTAAGTGTTTGCTTCCTCCAGCGGATAACCGAGGAAGACTCTTATCCCAGTAAGGGTTGCATTGGAAGGAAGATGGGAGTAGAACCATATACAGTGTGGTATTTGCAAGGAGAGAAGTATGGCAGGAAGGAAAGGGAGAGGCTTTAATGTATAAGCATAAAGCCACAAAGATTAGACCAAGAAATGCAAAACTGCTCCAGAGGAAAAAAGTGCAGTCTCTGAATGTTAATGAGTGCAATAATCACAGAAGGAACATATTAATTGTAACCTTGGTTTAATTGTCAATAAGTGCGAGAGGTGGATTGGAACAACAAGACTAGTTAATGTTCCCTTAAACTGTCAGAATAACTTCTTTAAAATCCTGCAAAACCACAAACATTAAATCTCTAGTGACTCGACGCACTACACTGCCAGACTGTCTAGAGCATAGGCTGAGAATGGCCAATTACAAGCCTTGTGACTCAAGTATTGAATCTTCTCACAAGCCTGTAATCTTCAAAAGGAAAAGGGTCCTTTTGCAAATTTTTGGAGGCCTGAATGATTTTTCAACAAACCCAAGCACTGTAAAATGACTTCCTCTGTAAAAGGAAAGCTATTTCGGTACATTTAGGCTATAGGTGTGTTCCTGTTTACAAGGTAAAGAAGCTGCTGCTCAGTTACTTCAGCAGAGGAGATCCAGCTGAAGAAGCCAAGTGAGGGGGAAATTTCTAGGCTTTTAAAAGTTGTTTCTGGAATTTAAAAGCAAAATGTTTCTAATTGTGGCTTCTGTGGGATGAAGTGACTGATGAAACAGTGTATTTGGAAGATGTGGCCAAATCCCAAGCAACCACTTTCTGCATCATGGCTGGATGACAACAGCTTTTGTTGTAGCTGGGTAAAATAACATTTTAGAAATGCCCTGAGCTGTTTACAAAGGAAGAAAATCAGCTTCAGATAACTTTTAGAAATGGTCCCTTTTGTACTCTCATGGGCACCAAATTTCGGCGCCACGCAAGATCATGCTTGGAGACCATTAGGCAAGAAGGGGCCCGTACTGCAGGCACATGACTATTGTCCTATCACTTTTGGAATCTCTGGTGGAAGCTTCTAAGAAGCCATCAGAATATATTCAGAAAACATCTCAGTAATTTAAAATATTAATGGTGAACATGTGTTGTAACTGCAGTTAATCAAGCGTTGATAAAGGAATCTGAGCGTAAACAATTACACACTCCCCAGAACATTTCCTGAGTGGCACTAACAATAGCAGCTCTTCTGTACATGGTCTGAGCCGGTCTGTGTGAATGAAGGGTGTCTGGGTCTCCCTGGTGGGCTTGTGGTGATGATTCCTGCTCTTGTTTCCAGAGCCAGCTGCTGGGAGAGAGGCTCTGCTGCAGGGACTGCACTCCGAGCCTGGCGCTGGGAGAAGTGATTTCCCAGGGGATGTCTTAACCCTTTTGTAAGGATTAGGGCCGGATTATGAGATTTCAGAGGCAAAAGTGGAGTAAAGACAGTGATGGCACATGAAGGAGTGTTTGAGGGGTGTTCACCAAACACAGTGAATGAAAGGGCTGGGCTGTGACTCCTTGGTCTGTACGCAAACTGCTCGCTGCTGTGTCAGTTGACACTGTGGTTGGTGTTGCCGCCTCCCCTTGCAGAGGGAAGGTTGGCACTTGTGACTCCCTGAGATGAGACATCTCAGAGGCTTCCTAACAGCATAGCAGTGGTTGCAAGGACCCTGTTCAAGTACGCTCCTTGGGAGAGCTAGGAAGGTTGAACAGACAAATATCCATATTTACTCAGCATATGTTGCACTGAGTAAATTGGACTGATGATGGATAATATTTTTAAAATAAAAATAGTAAGTGCTTTTGAAAGAACTCACTTCCAAATTTCATCTGAGCCTGTCGCTCCTTAGTCAATGGCTGCTATGAAATGAATCACCTAACCTCTATCTTCATTGTTTGCAGAGAGGCTCCACTGCTCTCTTGCACAGAGGATCATGGTTTAAAAGCTGGACTAGGTGTCAACAATCCCATGTGTTTGCTGTTACAGAGGGAAAGTGACAATCAACAGTCCTTAAATTTCATGGCTTGGCCCAGGGGTCTGTATGAGACACAAAAATGCCATAGTGAAAATTTTTCTGAATGGAAATGCAGACTTTATTTGGAGACACCACCAGTGCTGGAGAGAGCTCAGTGTTATGGTGAACTGCTGCATCTCTGCAGACTGGGAGGGAAGGGGGATGAAAGTTGAGGGAATGTATGTGAACATCTTCATGATGTTGTCAGTCTAAAGTCTTGGGAGGCAGAGCAGAGTTCTTGGCCCCACTTTGCTTGTGTTTCTTGGAAAGGGGGTGCTGGGGCAAGGGTGTTGTGGGGATGATCTTAATATTGATACTAACTATGGAAGAGAACTGGCATTCCCTGGGGAATAAAGAAAACCAGAAACTGATGTTAAAGCTATTTATATTCTAGATTATGCCAAGAAAAATATTTTACACTTAGCCTAATATCATAATTGCAAGTCCAAAACCATCACTGCTAGCTTCTAAATACAGAATAGAATCTGGGAGGAGGCAGTAAGAAAATATATGTTTTGGCTTTATGTTTGCAGCAGAGAAGTAGCCAGAATTCATCATGGGCTTGGGCAAAACAAGGAGTCTTAAAAGAAATAATACTTCTAAATAGTCTTTAGACATTCAAATGCTTCAAGAGCCTATAAACCACATAAAGTTAACTGTAGCACAGGTGGCCACTATACTGACTAGTTTAAGCTGCTCTTTTTGCAGTCAGTAAAGCACCAATTTTAGACTGTCTTTGTAAAAACTTCAGTAATGGATGTTCACATTCATGCAAAAAGGAGATTTTCAGCCTATGTCACTACTGTTGAACTTGCAAATGCTACTGGTGTCACCTCATGACTGGGGGTTGTTGCATGACTGTGCACTGTGACTGAAGTCTTTTGTGGGGCCAAGAGGTACCTATGGGATAATATTCTCTCCATTCTGTGCCTTGATAAACAGAAGATATCTTTGAAAGCATTGGGTTTTCGGTTCAGCTTGGTATTTTTGCTTCAAACAGCATGTGAAGTCATTCACTGATGATGCATTTAAGTATGACCACAGCATCTGTGTAAATCCAAATTTCAGTTGACATATCTTGTTCACATACGATTTCATCCCTAAAAAAGATCACCATGTAACTGTAGCATTTCCACCAAGCATTGGGAGGAAAAGCAGTGTCGCCTGCTTATGGAGAGGTATCTTTCCCTCACTTCACTGCAATAACAGATGAAAACAGCTACAGTAAATACGCTTGCCAAGATAATCCAGAAACAATCCGTTTTCACAGATTAAGAGAAATCTGGAGACTAAAAACTAAGGAAATTACTTTCTTCTCTACTGAAAAGATTTCTCAGCATATGTACAGTGTGTGTAGATACTGTATGTGCTCAATTGTGCATCTTCAAAAAAGCCCATCAAACTCTCCCCTATTCTTATGCTGCAGAAAGACCTGGTCAACTGCAATAGTGATTGAAGCCTGGGGGAAAGGACAGGTTGTTCTGGTCAGGCTCCAGCTGGCTACAGCTCAAATCATAGGAACAGGCATGCAAGTTACAATCACTCTTGGTTTCACCTAAAGCAGAGATGCTGAAGTGAGCTCAGCAATAAGACCTCAGTTTGACTGCCCTGTATCAAAGGCTCTGCAGGCACTGTGTTGTGCAAAGAAATTATGGAAGGGATTCCCTGAATTTTGGGGAAGATGGATACTTTGTCTAACATCATTTGCATTAATCTTGATTAAGAACCACTTGAGATGACCTGCCTGAGCTTAGTTGGAAACAGATCATGACAGATCATCTGATCTACCTAGGATGGTTTAGAGCTAAATCTGTGTTTGGACTGAATTGTTTTTCATACCCACTTTAATACTCAAAATCTGACATGAGATTTTCATCTGTCCATGTAAGTTCTGGTGCAGTGGCAGGTGTGCAGACCTGTCCTAGCTGACCTATTCAAACTTGAATATTTCTCTGTGCTATTTGGGGATCATTGCAGTGACTAAATCTATGATTGTTTTTTAATTTTTTTTTGCCTTCATCTGTTTCTCTTCCCTTCTAAGGAAAAAAAACCCAGCCTTGTTAAGAATGCCTGAGTAAGTCAGTGACTTAAGAAATGTACTTGAGGCACAAGTGGAAATCCCTAGGGTTTTTATTTATTTCTTTATTTTGTAAAACATTGAGCTGTAAAACCTTCCTTCCACACACAACTGCATGATGTTGCCACTTGATCACAATCAGTGTTCCAGGTAGCTTATTTACACACACAGATGCAGCACGGGCTTCACTTCAGCGAATCTTTCATTCCCTATGAAGTTTCTGATGGAATTGGACACAGTAGTAAGACAGCAATCCTCTGTGTCTGCAGGGAGCCATTACCATTCCCCAGTTCTTGGAATGAGACACTGGACTACAGGCATTTATTGCTCAAGAAGTCAGAGGAGAGAATTATATACAGGTTAAACTCAGGTATTCAGGAGTATTGTCCAATCTTTTCTACTTTACGTAAGGAAAAGTATTCATAAAAAGAAAATGACTATTAAGAGCTTGATGAAATGTGTTTTAAGAGTTTCTTTCTTTCCACACCATTGAGAAGTGCAGATGTCAACTTCACAGAATATGCTTTGTAAAAATGAAACTCCTGTAACTTCTGTGTTTGCAAGAAAAATCTAGAGGAGGCCACATAAAATCACAGAATTGTTTGGTTGGAAGGGACCTTAAAGATTATCTTGTTCCAACCCCCTGCCATGGCCAGGGACACCTTCCACTAGACCAGGTTGCCCAAAGCATCGTCTAACCTGGCCTCAACCACCTCCAGGGATAGGGCATCCACAACTTCTCTGGGAAATGTGTTTCAGTGTCTCACCACCCTCATAGTGAAGAATTTTTTCCTAATATCTAATCATGATCATTGATATTGTAGCTGCTGAGGTGTTACTTTTGAAGTTTATCCTTGCAACAGAAGAAATGATTCACAGCAGCTATTGCTGAACATAGAATAATGATTTCATGTTGAGCAGAGCAGTTTCATATATCCTTTTTATTTGGAGGCTGATACAGTGATGGATGGAACCTGAAACCAGCTTTTCTGGCCAAACTGGAAAGTCCTGCTGAATACTTGTTGAGCTGTATGATCAAGTAGCCACCTGTGATAAATTCCTCGGCCCAACTAGTTGTGCTTTTCTCAATTTGGCACCATAAGGTTCAACCGTAGATCTTTGCAAATCCTGAAAATACACTATAAGTACTTACAACAGAGCGGAAGAAAATCTTAAGCTGTTTTTCTCATGACCCTGGTAAAACAGCAGGTGTGGAAGAACAGGCTTTGAGATGCACAGGAGATGGTTCCTTTCAGAACTGCCCCAAACATCTCATGGCTGTTTACACCAGTGATAGCCTGGCTACAGAAACAGGCTCCACAGCTGGCTGCCCTTTGTCTGATCCCTCAGCTCTGAGGAAGGTCTGTACTATTCTGACACAATATATCTAACTGATTTTAAAGACTACCTTTTATTTGTTCCTTAGAAACAACTGCAAAATTTCATGTGCAACACGAAAATGACTCGTATAGCTGACACAGTGGCTCAGTTCATTATTGTATTCTCTTGCCTCTTGCAAGCTCTCCTAAAGTATCCTTAACAAACCTGAAACAGAAAGGGAGTTTGAATTCTGTTGCAAATACAGTTTGACTCCTCTACCTCATTGTAGGGATGTGTCCAAAACCAGAAGTCAAATGAAGATTGTATTGCTCTTATTGGGGTGATTGGTGTGAGTGCTGAATTTACACAGGTAAAAATTCTGTCCTGCTTCCAAATAGAAAGTTACAGTTTTTAGCTGCTGGGGAAACAAAGTTTGGCGTTGGAATCTAGCCAGGCAGTTTAATCAATTGGATCACAGTGAAAGGTTCTTAAATGTAACTCAGGAATGTAACCTAAATCAGGAATGTAACTCAGTCAATGAAAGATACAGGCCTAAGGACTACATGTGTGCAACAAGGATGAATCCTAGTAACTCCCAATTCATCATATCCTGATCAGTGAAGAGCAGAAATATGTGCTGCAGCTTGAGCTACTCCAATGTTCCAAGCATTGGTGTTGACAAAAGTTATGCCTTTGGTCCATAGTGAATTTTACCTCCTTATTATAGGAATAAGAATAACTTTTAAACTGTTTTATGCACCAAAGATAAAAACTTCTTTCTACTCAGTCATTTGGGATCTTATTTAGGATGTACTTGCAAGACTGCAAATTTGAGTGGTCCAAACATGTGACAAAATGTGCAAATTTAGGATTGCCTTTATTTTCTGTAGGGAGTATTTACTACATACACACATTAAAAGAATGAGTTTGTAAGCCTTCTGTTGAGGCTATCAGAACACCAGTTATGTTGATTTCCACAGTTTCAATGCCCTGTCTTGGGTTGAATCCCAGAAGCCTTGCCCAGCTTTAAGAGACTTAGCTATTTGATCTTGTTGAATTTTGCTTCCACAACAGTGCACATTCATGGTGCCCATACATGGGAAGTTTTATAATTCATTAGGATGCTATAGTTCTGATTGACATGTTTGAGTACAAAACAAAGAACCACATGAAAGACGTTGTTTCCTTCCTGTTTCTTCTTCTAAGCTTCTCCTCCTTGCAAGTGGATACACATTTCCAACCTGCTCATATGTCATTATCCCCAAGAGGGTTTTCCAGTAGTCATCTCCTGCTCTGACAGGACTGACTTTGTGACAATGAACAGGACATGAGTAAGATGGTGTAACATTTCCCTCATTGAGACAAAAGTGAATGTAAATGTTCTCAACCAAAGAACAACGTGCTTGGGTATCTTGACACCACAGCTGCCTTATGCAGATTGCAACTATCTTTGGCCAGGACAAATACTCTACTTCAAATGGAGAAAGTCCTAGCTGCAAGAAGAAAACTGAATTAGTTTGTCTACTAATGAATATTCTTCCCATCTTTCCTCAGCTTTCTTGTGAGTTTTAAAGACTAGAATTTATTGTAGCTTGTCTTTAATCCCCACCGTAATAATAGTTTAAATCTTGTTTAGCTTCTACACTGAAACTGCTTGTAAATATTTAATTAAAGCTTTCATACCATCAACCTTATATTGAATGTGAACACAAGGAGTGTGGAGAGTACCAAGAAATCCAGGCCAAGCCTTAAAAGCATTCTAAATCACTGAAGTCACTATTTAGTCTAACTTTCCTTTTTTGAAGCAGGAGTGCCAGTTGGCATCTCCTGTAGTATGTGTTGTCTTCATACCTTTGTATGACTCAGTTACCAGTAACTAAAATAATCACAGAACTGCTTCCCAGCACAATGCATGGACAGTGTCCTAACTTTAAAATGTGTTCATTCAAGCAACTAACCATGAGGGACTTTTCTTCTACTTGGAAACGTACAAGAAAACAGTACCAGGAAGCACATCAATGTTTTCTAGGAAAAAAAAAAAGCAATGCTGCAGAAAGAGCAATCTTAAATTCAGGTCCTTATATTGCTGTTTCTTTTCCAAAGTTATTTTCCCTGAAAAACAGCACTGAAGCACTGCCAAGAGCGCGAGAGGAACAGAATGGTAGCAATAACACCACCTTCCCCTACCTGTAACTTAAACACTTATATTATGCATATTCTTGAGACTGAGATGTGGAAAGGCCTGTTGGGGAGAACAGCGGACTGGAATCATTCCCCCTTCCACTCCCATTCCTGTGAGAGTCAATTTGGGTGATTCAGTCCAGACTCTCTGTATTTATGCCCAGTAGATGTCTGACATCTCAACAACTGTGGAATTTCCATGGCTTCCTCACACTGTACATTCTAGTGCTTTGCTAACTGCACTGGTTTGCCAGCTTTCACTAATTCCTAATTTGTCTCCTTTGTGTCAGCTGTGCTGCTTCTGTTTCTCAGCATCAGCCTGTTTGTTCTGTGTTTATCCACGGGTTCTATATTCTTTTACTTTAGATAAAAATCAAACATTAGTAAAAAGTATAACCTAAAACAGAACTGTAGAAAACAACAGAACTTTGATAGTTCTTTTCTTGCTCTCACCTGAACTCTCCATCAACTTCTTCCTTTGAGTAAAATGGTCCAAAGAGAAAACTGAGTTTTATCAGTGATGAGTAAAAAAGGATTACTTCATGTATTTTATATGATCTACCATACACTACAAATCCCATATGATGGCTGCATTTATTTTTGGAATAGCATGATCCTGACTTAGCAACTGTAACTCTCAGCATTCCTGCTGCTCTGTAGACAGCTCTTCCCTGGCCCCTACCTGTGGAACCTCTTGCTCATGTATAGCACCTTGCAACAGTTCTTAGGCGAAGGAAAAAAACCCCATGAGTAAACAAGTACCTTTAATTTTCAAGTATAATTAATTTTGCAAGTAAAGAGTATAAACCTAAGTAATAATTAAAAAAAACCCCAAACCATTTATATTTTATATAAAAAGCCAGTTACTTCAAGTTGTACACATCAAGGGAAACAGTGCCACAGCTTAATGAGGAACAAATTCTATCCATAGTTGAAACAGCTAAGCAAAAGTTATTACATACAAATATACATATCTGCACCATACTTATTAATATACTTTAAAAAACCTAATTTTTCCGAACAAGGGCAGCCCATTTCCCCTCCTCATAATCATTATTTTCTGATGTTACTCTGCAGAGTCCTTTGTAACTTGGCTATGTTGGCATCCAAGGCTGCTAAACTATTCTTAAAGTCCTCTTCATCTCGAGAAGTAAATGTTGAGAAAGAAGTTGCACTCCACTCAGATCTCACTGATAAACCATCAAATGAAATGCAACTAAAATCAGCTGTTTTACTACCTCTTCTCTGAGAAATCTCTGTTGGAAATGGCATTGATACACGAGGGTATGTACCAGGCTGAGGTTGGTCTGGTTTATCTGTGGAATCTTTTGCAGCTCCACTTGGAATGACTTTTGATCTCATTTGGACTTTGTCTCCTTCCAACTTTGCTTTATCCCCTGTAACTTCAAGAGTGTTTTCCACAGTCTTTTTCACACTGTACCCAGCACTTAACTTATCCAGTACAGCTGGATCCTTTGATAGCTCACATCCACGCTGCTGCACAGAACTTGGGAGCTCACAGAAATCCAAAGTTTTACAAGCCCCTCTACTCTGGGGTAGCACACCACTTCTTTCAGAGACTGGTTGCTGTTTTTTAGAGGCACTGCTAGTCAATGGAATATAAATTGTCTCATCCAACTTGTTTTGGTCATCTAGTAAAGTCCCAGAATCACTAATTGTTTCTGCATCTTGGTTCAATGAAGTTTGTAGTGCTCTGGGAGCTGATGTTCCTTCTTCTATGAACGTACTGTTTATTTTACTTCCTTCAGCATCAAACTTTTCATAGGCCAGATTTTGCATTTCCATGTTTCCACTTTCATTTGCGAATTGAAGATCTGTATCTATCAAAATATGATCCATTTCTAATTTTTTAAGGTAAGTCATTACTGCAGTACTCCCAGGAAATGGCTCAGGTTGCATCTGCTTTTCGTGGTCTTCCAAAAGAGACTTTGAGAGAGCTTTTTCAGGTTTGGGTCTAACATTGTCCACTGTGAGGTCAGACAGAAGCTTGGCCATACTGCCCTGCAAGGTTCTGTTTAGGTAAGATCAATACAACAGGTTCAAAATTAGTCACTAAAAAGAGTAGTTAAAAACTTTTCTATAGGACCAAAACAGTAATTTATCAGACTGCGGCAAAGTGGCAGTGCTCTTTCTACATATTGTCATAAAATGTAGTACAAACATGAACTAATTCCAAGTTTCTTGAACTTTTCTTCAGCTCAGTATGGTTATAAAACAACTAGAGTAGCACAACCCAATGAAGTTCTCCAGATTATTCCTGGTTTACCTGACTTTGTGTGGCACAAAATGAAATAAATTGATGCCAAGAAACTGTTCAAAGCAGATAGAAGAAGTTATCAAAATCCCTACAAAATGTTTTCTGAATTATTGTTCCCATTACATCTAAAAATATTATAAAAAACATTATAAAGGAAATAATTCTTCTAATTTTCTGCTTTGCGCATCAAAAGCAATTCATGCTTAGATGCTTAAGTCTATAGCAGATACATAAACACATGCAGTAAGACATTATTATACCACCATCTGGTGGTCAGTATAGCAGCCACAGAAGCATCTAAAATTCTACTGAATAATTTGAAATGTTGATTAAAAATATTCTGCTGTTTCCATCAGTACCAATTACAAACATGACAGACAAACAGTTTTGTTTCCTGTACACAGAATGTCCAAACCAATTTTTTGTGCATACCACTATGCATCTGCAAAACCCTATTTATGTCTCCCAGCTTGCTCCTATTTTTATCATAAAAGACTGTGATAAAATAAATTCACAATAGTAGTTCTAAAAAAAAAATGTGAGTAACACCACCTTCATTCAGTGATCGAAGAACTCCTACCTCTACCCATAATTATATCTGGGCATAATCTACTTCAAATGTCTGTACAGTTAAAGAAAGGACTGCTCATTCCCACAGGAAGAGCTTGCTGTGGGTCCTGAAGGCAGATCTTCTCTGCCAGTTGTGCTCAAAACCAGACCAATATCTAAACCAGTGTAAAAAAAAAATTCAAGTTAAGAGTTAATTTCCAAATTCTACACCTTCAAGGGAAGTATCAGTGTGTTTTCAGGTCCTTGCTCTTCCCATGGAACAACTTATTGCCAGATCTGTTATTAAGAGTTAAAACTTCACATAAGTTACTGCAGATATTATTTTACTTTACCACAGAATTTATGATAACTCTGTTTAAACAAAATTATATCACCATTGCTACCAAAGTAACTACAAAGAGAAGTTTTAGCCGGTGTTACCTCCTACCACCAAGATACTAAGATTACAGTAATCCACAGCATAAAAAAAAGAAAAAACCCAAAAAAGACCAATGTCAAGAGGCAAAAAAAAGGCTTAGCCAAGAGTACCTGGTTAATTCCCGCAGTCTCTTAACCTCGGCATCCCGCTGACGTAATGTTATGCCCAAAATCTTGTTTTCTTTCTCTGAAGCTTCCAGTTTAAACTGAAGGCTCTTCACATTTCCTAATGCTTCTTCCACTTCTGAAATGCCAAGAAGAATTTACCTAATTATTTGAGTTCTAAAACATTAAACAAAGAATAACCAAATTGAAAACACGTACCAATCTTGAGCTTGGTGGAATGAATGTCATAATGCTGTTTGTTTTCAAGCAATTCCTCTTCTTTATCTTGAATAACTTTTGCAAGATGTTTATTTTCTTCTTTCTGACTTTCTATTATTTTAAGAAGTTCTTCATTTTTAGCCTGCAGTGAATCAAGGCCTTTCTGCGATTCTTTCAATTGACTCTGGAGCATCATATTCAAGGACTGCAAAGAAACTACTACCAAAAGTGAAATATAAAAAGTTTAAGTGTTTTGTATGGTAGTTTGAATTACTAAACCAAACTAAGTTTTTAAATAATCTTGGTAATATGCATTTTGGTTACAAACAGAGGGTTTTTGCAGCAGCAAGATAAAGCTCAAGCTTTCTTCTTAATTATCTGTCATCTTCAGGCACATAAAGAAAAATAATCTGCTTGGCAGCTGAAGAGCCAAGTCTGACTCTGTGGAGTCTAAAAAGGCCCAACAGTCCATGCAAATGCAGCTGCATGATTAGACCCACAACACTTAGTTTGGTTGCCACTAAAGGCTGCAATACATACAGACATAGGAAGGTACAAATATATAAATAAAAAATAACAGTATCTATTGAAATAAAGCTGTAACAAATATCTCCCTGACAGCAACATTATCAGTACTTTACGTTCATAATTGCAGCTCTGTCCAGATTTCTTCTCACTGGTGTCTTGTTCCCTGAGTTTCTGGTTTAATATTCTTAGTCTCCTAAATGTGAATTGTGAAAAAGCACAAATCCAGAAGTATTAGAATTAGCTCAAAAGCACTGCACTTTAAATTAGTTTGGTAAGAAGTTTGGTAAGAAGTTGCTACTGAGAATTAAATGTCATGGAATGTTTCAGAAATATAAAAAAGTTTTATTAACATGTTTTTCTTACATTCCTGTACTTCTTCAACACAAAAGACCCTTTGCACATTCTGGTATATATCCCTCCCCCTGTTCTGAAGTCAAGTGCTACTCAGTAATGCATTTGAGAGCTCCCCTGAAATGAGAGACACTTTTGCATTTGAGAATGATCTACACAAAGAATATGAGCAGGCTAACTATGTTGATACTGCAGTTTTCAGAACAGTGCATTGATCCCATCCAGCCAAAGGTCCAATCATGAGATAACCAACACTATTAAGTCATCAGTATTAACTGAAGACTTGCTGTGTGTTAGTTATTTTTAAGGTGTACAGCCTTACCAACACACTTTCTAGTACATAAATACTGCACAGACAAGAAGGGAAGAGCCCTAACATGTCTACCATGACAATGATAGAACATAGGCAATTTAGAACAGGCCAGTGAAAGATGCTTTAGGCACATCTGCAGTAACCACAGGATCGCTGACAGTTACTGACCTGCGCAGCTGGGCATTTTCACTCCTGAGAGGCTGTAAAGCCAGAGCTATTTCAGCTTGGATGTTTGTACTTCCCACTACAGCTGGGAGCAATGATACACAACCTTCTATTTCACTCATCAACCTCAGCATTTCTGAATCATCTGCAAGACGTGAGGGAAAAAAGGAGATTCAATAAACCTATAAAGCTGCAATATGACAGTAATATTTTACATGTGATTAAGCAATCTACAAAGTGGTTTACTAGTACCTACATTGTTTTCCCCAGGAAAACCTCATCTTTAACTATATTTACTTAAAATTGTTAAGCTTGACTATGAAAACTATTCTTTACATCCTCAATAAAACACAAGCCACCATCTCTCCAACCAGCCTTGCTGGGACTGCTGTTGCAACATGTCCACACTGGGCCCCCTCTCAGGGGAAAGATCTGTATATGAAATAGGAACAATCCTTACCCCAGATGTTACGATAATGTTAAAATAGTCCAAAAATAATTTAATACTTATGCAAAGTGAAACCTGAAGGTATTACTCTTGTGGAAAACCACGCTGTCACACACCATCTGACACACACAACTTGCAGGAACTGAAGTGCTCACATTTAACAGAGCTCTTCTGTTATTTGTACGTAATAACTCCACTGCACAACAAAAATGTCCTCACCTTGATCAGTTATCAGTTCTCTGAGTTCACCCATAAGATATTTTACAGTCATAACTTTATGGGCTGTTTCTTCTGGACTTTCTCTTCTAGATTTTAGAACTTTCTTCACACAACTTGTCCTACAGCTTGTATCTCTTACTGGAGCTATGTCAAGGACATTCAATTCATCCTCCTCACTGACCAGATCCTCACTGTGCTCTTCAGAAGTATCTTCCTCCGTATCACTTGAGCCATCATGTTGTGCTGGACAATGCTGATGGCACCTCTGTTCAGTGCTGCCATTCAGTCCCTCACGTGATTGTAACAGGGCCAGGTGAGCTTGTATGCACCTTATCAAATCTGCTTCTTTTATCTGGTGCTCTTGGTTTGGAGTCATCTCTCTGGCAGAAGATGCTGGCACCAATGTAGGCACTGTAGGGATTGAAGGACCTGGTGCTGTACAAGGGACCACACTAGGAAGAGCAGTGGCAGACTGCACTTGTGCAGCAGGAGCAGCAGAAACTACTGGGAAAACCACAGGTCCTCCCATCTCTGGCACACATTCACTGGCACTATCTACAGGAACACCCTGCATAAAGAATATTCAAATTAAACAAAAAATTAACATAATTTCTAAATCTTTAAAAAAAAAACCCCCAAACAACACTTGTCTGCCTCAATGTACTCTTGATCATTCTTTACTAATTATAAGAACAAATTATTAACTGAATAATTTTCCTGTATAATAAGGAGTAATTAAAATGTAAATCTGGTTTAGATTGTCTTTATCTTAAATGTTACTGGCAACATTAAAGCACAGTTCTTTTTCAAGTGTTCTATAAAGAAAAAACCTCAGCAGTGTTTCTTGAATCCATCCAGAACAGGGAAGAAAGAAGGAAAAAAAAAAAGGACAACACTGTTACCTTTCAAGATTTTAATCAGATGAATTTCAAAAGTCAAGGCCAGCACTAGCTATACATGGACTGCCTGCAGATGGAAGGTAAGTCTACAGTCTTACAGATTCAAGGTGCAAGCCCTCTACCACATTTCCTGAGGTGGCAGCTGGTTCTCTCCATTAGTTCTATTCTATACCCTGAAATACACAGGCATTTTAACATATGCCTGTAAGATAACACAGACTGTCTGAAGAAATTATTAACCTGATCATTGGCATTATCATATCCATATGATATGTGATTTCTTCTGTAAGGAGTTGGTTAATGATCCTAATGTGCATTACTGAGAATGCAATTAACAGTAATCAATAATTTCCTGCACCTTCCATGTTTATTGTCCATTACAGAATTTCCCATGCAGAAACAAGCAGCCAGTTGAAATGCCTCTAATTTCATTTTCTGGTGTCTATATAAGATGTGTTTTGAAAAGCAATATTTTCTCTTTTTATTTTGTTCATCGCTACAGATTGAAATACGCAATTTTTTAAAGGAAAAGTATTAGGAAAACTGACAAAATTAAATGTATAAATAAATAGGCAGTGCTAATTCAGTATGTTCATTAATAGTCAGAATCAAACTTCTACTTACTGACTGAGTAGTCAAGGGATTAGCTGAATGCTGCAGGGACAGTGCTGATGTGGACGTAGGTAACAGATAATTAAAAGCTGCAACGTTTTGACATCCTGAAAGAAAACAGCACTCAGAGATCAGGGAAATTTGGGGCAAAACTCATGCAGTTAAATAGTCAGCTCTACATTAGTAGTTCCACTAACCCTGATTTGAGGTAGGAGAAGGAGTTACAGTAGGAATTTCATTACTCTCCTGTGGTGGTTGGCCAGTTATCAGAGACATCTGAGTTTCCACATGCTCACACAGTTTCTGATACATCACAGGAGAGTGTTGACTGCAAGGCACATGAACAGGTTGAACCATCTGATTCTGTGCTGCACTGGAAAGTTCTTTCTCAGTAGAAGGTGTGGTGGACGAGGCAAATTTTCTATTTGATATTGGCACTGCAGAGAAACAAGGAACAAAAAACCCACCTGAAGTTGCCTGTCTCCTCGAGCTACACAAACCCATTGTAAACCCATTGTATTGTCTGGCAGATTCCTAAATGCACTTAACTTTCTTTCTTATACATGTAACTCAAACATTTGTGAATTTCAGTAACTGTTTACTAAACATTTAAGGTTTTAAAAAACCAGTAATTTATGTCTACATCCTTTTGTGGATTCAGCCTGGGATCGGCCTATAACAAATGGCAACAATTATTTGAAGCCTTGCCATATCTCAGTAAGTTGAGGAGTCTTTTAATGTTGTTCAAAAAAAAAAATCAAGCCCAAGAAAGCCCACTTACCAATTTCTTTTCGGACAGGGGCAGGAGTAACATTTCTTGTTAACCCCTTCTTCTTGGAAGTATTTCCTTTGGTTAGGAAAGGCTTGGAAGTAGATGCTTTCCCAGGTTGTTTATGGACAGCCTCCTTTCCTAGTATTAGTTGAAAGAAAAAGTAGTCAACAAAACAAACCAAGAGAGTATTACAAAACCTAAAAATATAACTTGCATTTTCAATAGCTACAACCTGTAGCCCCATTTTGTATGAAATTCTTCAGTAAAGCTGCACACTGATCAAGTCCATCATGGATAGCATCAACCTGCACAAAGAACACTGCAGTCAGAAAATGAGTACCACTGTTTTCTTTCACTAAACTCAGGTTTGAGGGGAGTAATCTCCACTCTATCACCTGACAAAGTGATAACCAGAAAGAAGTTTTCCATATACTACTTTACAATTACATGGACTTTTGCAAACATGTAAATTTCACAAAATAACTAAATTGTGTTGTTGCACCATGTCCATTTGCTGGATTTTGTGTCTTGGTAACTGCATGCATGGTTCTTTTTTTAATTCTTATTTCCATGTACAGTTAAACTATTATCTACAGCCTATTTGTATTTTGGAGACAATTGGTTCAGCACTACTCAAATCCCAGTGCTGCAGCACTGACTCCATACCACTCTTTGTGCTCTTTTCAGCACAAAAACTTAACAAGTGTGGCTGTTCTTCTGCCAAGACCAACCCCTGTCCACAAGCAGCATATTTGTGTCTGCAAAATGTATCCTGTGCTTTAATGAGATTTGTCAGAGCCAGAGTCACTGCACACAAAACCAACTTGCTTGTATCTGCAAGGTGCAGTACAGACTCTCTTGCTTTGCAGGAGCTATTTCAGGCTCAGATTAACCTGCTTTTCTTCTATTACTCGTGGTATTACAATTTCTCTTCTCTTTAGATAACAGAGATGACTGTATTAAAAAGTCACTTAATTACCTGATTGTCAGAGTCAGGGGAAAATAATTCTGCATCAGAATAACATCCTCTCCTTAAGGCAAACCTGAAAAAGTCAAATTCACTGTTTATACCAACTCCTTAATATGCAGCAAAGTAAAAAACAACTTACTTTCATTCAATAGTAGGAAACAAGAAGAAATTAATTTTATCAAGAAAAAATAACTTTCACTTTCTGAAAACTTTGCATGGCTGCAACAAACATATTTAGCCGACAATAATAGCTGAAGTCAAAAGCAAATTCAGACTCCATTCAACAATCTTACATACAGCTAGCAATATACAACAAATTTTGGTTAGTTGTGCACTGTGACTAGTATAAGATTCCCAAACACTCACACATACACTCAATCTTAAACAGTATTTGTGATCAAAGTCTTACTGTTTTCTTCCATTTGTTAGTTTAACTGCTCCTGACAGCCTTCCAGAGGACAAACCCTGTTGATTACAGAAATACACTTTGATTTTCATAGTACTTTCACAACATACTTGAAGACTACCATTGCCCCCCAGTTCCAAGAACTTTTGCAGAAGTGGATCAGTCCAAGGCAATTTACAGCTCCCAGGCCAAGGAGGGGGTAACTGCTGCCACCAGGGCCTTAAACTTGTGGGGTTATTTCACAAAATGTGCCCTTACAGCATGATGCTTTGATAATTTCCACAGCATTCTACAGATACAGTGATTCACTTACTGACACATCCAAGAGCTGATGTACAAACTCAATAAATACCCACCTGAACCCTGGGGACTTTAAGGATCACACACACAGGGTGGAAGAACCCTCACACATTCCCAGAGTCACAGGACGGGTCGGGCTGGGAGGGACCACAGTGGGTCCTCTGGTCTAACCTCCCTGCTCAAGCAGGGTCACCCCAGAGCACATGGCACAGGATCGTGTCCAAGCGGTTCTGGAATATCTCCAGTGAGGGAGACTCCACACCCTCTCTGTGCAACCTGTTCCCCCCTTTAGATATTTATACACATTGATGAGGTGCCCTCTCAGCCGTCTCTTCTCGAGGCTGAGCAGACCCAGCTCCCTCAGCCTTCCCCCGTAAGAGATGCTCCAGTCCCACAACCACCCTCGCTGCGCTCCGCTGGACCCGCTCCAGGAGCTACATGAGAGACTCGCCCAGAGAGGGACACCGCGCCCCGGTGCGAGCCGGGCTGGGCCCCGGAAGGCCCGACCGCTCGCGGGAGTCGTTCCTGGATGGCGGGAGGGACCCCCGCAGCTCCCCTCACCCCGTCCGGGCCCACGCCGGGTCTGTGAGGCCGCGGACGAGCCCGCCCCGCGCCCTCAGCCCCCCCGCCCCGCTGGCACCTTGCGCGGCCGCGCTGCCCCCGCGGCGGCCATGGCGCTGGCCCCGCCCCCCCCGCGCCCGCCAATAACGGGCCGGTCCGTCCGTGAGGGGGCGGGTCTAACGGAGGGGGCGGGTCTAACGGAGGGGGCGGG